>NC_058113.1:838713-1138713 GCF_914725855.1 Thunnus albacares
ATAGCAACTTCCTCTGTCATAGCGAAACATCAAATCTCAACGGTGTGAGGATGAGAATTTTCTGCAGGGTGAGACATGGCTGCCTTGCTCACACCTGTGTCATAAAAAGTTTTGTGCCCATTCACTTGAATTTCAATTAGTAAATTGAAAAACCTTGATGAGTTTGTGTGTAAAACAAATTAATTTCCTAATTTTCATCAAGTCTATTTTTTAGTAATGTAAAGACTTTTAACTAGGGATGCACAACATTGGATTTTTGCTGATATCCGATATGCTGATATTTCCAACTCATTGTGGCCGATTGCCGATGCCGATATATGCACATATTTTTACCAGCTGGCTGAGGATGCTATTATGCATGTAAGCATAGATTATACTATGATCAAGAAAGACAATATATGAAGGAAGAACTTAGGAAGACTGGAGTTCAGTAGCTCAGCATTAAAGTTCTTCCCTCATATAGGCTATAGTCTTTCTTGATCATTAGTACAATATATGATTGCATGTGTAATAGTTTCCTCAGCCAAGTGGAAAATATGTGCATATATGAACATCGGCAACTGGCAAAAATGACGTAGTAATCATGTTAAATCATGTAAAAAGTAATCATGTTAAATAATCATGATGTCAATATTGAACAAAAATAATTGTGATTCTGATTTTTGCCATAACTGAGCACCCCTAAAAAAACACAAATTGTGATTTACACACACACACACACACACACACACACACTTTAAATATGTATATGATAAATTGTAAATATGTATGCAATGAATTGTTTTCTTTAAGAAACTCTTACTTGAACATTTTTCAGTGTGCTCCTAAAGTTATATGTGTGCTCCTAATTTCTTTCATTTAGGAGCACATGTACTCCTTGAAAAAAAGTAAGAATTGAACACTGCTGTCGGATGTGTAGAAACACTGAGTAACTGGAGTGTGGCACAGACCAAGGGCTTCTGTCACAGGCAATAGATGTTTACTTTACTCATCCCCCCCTTCCCATTCTCTCTCTCTTCCTCTCAGCTGGAGAGAAGGATTTCAGAGTACTCTTCTTGTGAAATATCCTGATTAATCCCATGACTTTGGCCAAATCTTACATTAAAAATCACATTTTTTGTAGGAATTTTCAACGCAAATCCATTGATACAGGTTTGAAAGTGGTCGGACTTATAGTTTTGACGTCAGACGCCCCAGTTTGGCACAAAGTCCATGCCCAGAGATTGCCTCCCCATTGGTTTACATTGTAAGGTGTGATGTCACACTCCAACTTTCAGGGCTTACTAGATCTAAACCGTTCGAGTTATTACAAAGTTTTTAATAACTTTTGTTCAGCACAGTGTGATAAGTCATGTATTAAAGTTTGAAGCCGATACCATTAACGCCCTAGGAGGATATAGCGTTTATCCAAGGTCGAAAATTGGCACAAAATCGTATTTTGAAATTGAGATTGCAGACTTCCTGTTGGATTTAGGTCAGGGGTGTCAGCATATGATTTGTAGGTCTTGATGAGACGAATAATTGAGTTTTGGTTCGATCTCTCTACGACATTCCTACAGGCCGTGGTGGCCGTTTTAGATACATAGGTGGCACTCTCGAGCACATTTTGGCACTTTGGGGGTTAATTTTTACATTTGATCAAATTTTTCACCAGACCTGATGTGCGTGCCAAATTTGGTGAGTTTTTGAGCATGTTTAGGGGGTCAAATTTAGAGTTAAAGTGGCGTAACAAGAAAGAAAGAAAGAAACACACGAAATACAATAGGGTCTTCACCCTTTGGGCTCAGGCCCTAATTAGTTGGAAATGTTTACTCATGTCAGTCATTACTAATACCTGACTCCTGCAGCCTGAGGTGATGTGCTTCAGCAGAGTAATGAGACACAGTGTAGTATTGCTCACCTGATTCCTAGAGAGGTGAGGAGAGCATAGATCTCTGTGGCTCCGATCCAGGCTCGTGTTCCCTGCAGCCGCTGGTTGAAGTGGGATGCACCTTGTGGATCAAGGCCTCCTTTCCATGCCTCCTCGATCATACTCTGCACCCGTGGGATACTAGGAACCGCTTTCTCTGAGAAGAAGGTAAGCGTCAAATAAATGGAAAGACCTGATCAAATGTGTACAACTGAACATTAAACCTTCAGAAAGGTTTTTACTGTAAAAGTTTGTTATCTGTCATCTTAGCTTACTTTCTTCTCAGTGTATCACATGATCAGTCTGTTTTAATGGAGAAATCCACCCTAAAATATTTAAACATTTTTCTGGACCTTGGTGTGTCTTTGGGCCCATGTTGTTGCATGGTGGTGAATTTCCATATTTTTTTTTAATTTATTTTACAGCGGATACAGCGGAATAACCCATAATGACAATTTTTGCAAATTTATTAAAGATCATAAAGTGAAATTCATTTATAAAAGTATTCAGATCCTTGGCTGTGCCACTCTAAATTGTGGTCAGTGTGTATGGTGTGTGTGTGTGTCAGCTGCTGGCCAAACAGCCAGCTACTCATTTAAGTCCAGCCGGCTACTTTATTATATTCATATTTCATTCTAATAAAATAGTTTTGATTAACAAGTTGCGATTTGCTATGCCTGTACATTTATGACCACTAGCCCCCACTTCAAAACAATGCAAGCATGATGATAGAGAAATGCTCTACATGAATGAGTATGTGAGCACTCTCCTGCCAAGTAGAAAGCAGAGAGTCATCTTCAGTGTTTGACAAATATTAGCAATGTAACTGATGACAAAACACTTTAAGAACTGCATTGATTGCACAGACAGGGGACATCCTCATTAGATGGACTACTTCGGAAAACCGGGTGGCAGCGATTGACGATTGTGCAGTAAGTATTAAAAATCCACTGAAAGTTCTGCATTTTCCATATATGCCAAACAGATGTTTATGGGTTTAATGAATGAATGAATGATCTTTATTTACATTGCACTTTTTACAGCAGAGCCATCTCTAAGATGCATTGCACAAACACACTAAAACAGGCAATAGATGTTTACTTTACTCATCCCCCCCTTCCCATTCTCTCTCTCTTCCTCTCAGCTGGAGAGAAGGATTTCAGAGTACTCTTCTTGTGAAATATCCTGATTAATCCCATGACTTTGGCCAAATCTTACATTAAAAATCACATTTTTTGTAGGAATTTTCAACGCAAATCCATTGATACAGGTTTGAAAGTGGTCGGACTTATAGTTTTGACGTCAGACGCCCCAGTTTGGCACAAAGTCC
The DNA here is from genome assembly GCF_914725855.1 of Thunnus albacares. Taxonomy (NCBI): domain Eukaryota; kingdom Metazoa; phylum Chordata; class Actinopteri; order Scombriformes; family Scombridae; genus Thunnus; species Thunnus albacares. The sequence goes on from NC_058113.1 coordinate 841,953, forward strand.
ATGCCCAGAGATTGCCTCCCCATTGGTTTACATTGTAAGGTGTGATGTCACACTCCAACTTTCAGGGCTTACTAGATCTAAACCGTTCGAGTTATTACAAAGTTTTTAATAACTTTTGTTCAGCACAGTGTGATAAGTCATGTATTAAAGTTTGAAGCCGATACCATTAACGCCCTAGGAGGATATAGCGTTTATCCAAGGTCGAAAATTGGCACAAAATCGTATTTTGAAATTGAGATTGCAGACTTCCTGTTGGATTTAGGTCAGGGGTGTCAGCATATGATTTGTAGGTCTTGATGAGACGAATAATTGAGTTTTGGTTCGATCTCTCTACGACATTCCTACAGGCCGTGGTGGCCGTTTTAGATACATAGGTGGCACTCTCGAGCACATTTTGGCACTTTGGGGGTTAATTTTTACATTTGATCAAATTTTTCACCAGACCTGATGTGCGTGCCAAATTTGGTGAGTTTTTGAGCATGTTTAGGGGGTCAAATTTAGAGTTAAAGTGGCGTAACAAGAAAGAAAGAAAGAAACACACGAAATACAATAGGGTCTTCACCCTTTGGGCTCAGGCCCTAATTAGTTGGAAATGTTTACTCATGTCAGTCATTACTAATACCTGACTCCTGCAGCCTGAGGTGATGTGCTTCAGCAGAGTAATGAGACACAGTGTAGTATTGCTCACCTGATTCCTAGAGAGGTGAGGAGAGCATAGATCTCTGTGGCTCCGATCCAGGCTCGTGTTCCCTGCAGCCGCTGGTTGAAGTGGGATGCACCTTGTGGATCAAGGCCTCCTTTCCATGCCTCCTCGATCATACTCTGCACCCGTGGGATACTAGGAACCGCTTTCTCTGAGAAGAAGGTAAGCGTCAAATAAATGGAAAGACCTGATCAAATGTGTACAACTGAACATTAAACCTTCAGAAAGGTTTTTACTGTAAAAGTTTGTTATCTGTCATCTTAGCTTACTTTCTTCTCAGTGTATCACATGATCAGTCTGTTTTAATGGAGAAATCCACCCTAAAATATTTAAACATTTTTCTGGACCTTGGTGTGTCTTTGGGCCCATGTTGTTGCATGGTGGTGAATTTCCATATTTTTTTTTAATTTATTTTACAGCGGATACAGCGGAATAACCCATAATGACAATTTTTGCAAATTTATTAAAGATCATAAAGTGAAATTCATTTATAAAAGTATTCAGATCCTTGGCTGTGCCACTCTAAATTGTGGTCAGTGTGTATGGTGTGTGTGTGTGTCAGCTGCTGGCCAAACAGCCAGCTACTCATTTAAGTCCAGCCGGCTACTTTATTATATTCATATTTCATTCTAATAAAATAGTTTTGATTAACAAGTTGCGATTTGCTATGCCTGTACATTTATGACCACTAGCCCCCACTTCAAAACAATGCAAGCATGATGATAGAGAAATGCTCTACATGAATGAGTATGTGAGCACTCTCCTGCCAAGTAGAAAGCAGAGAGTCATCTTCAGTGTTTGACAAATATTAGCAATGTAACTGATGACAAAACACTTTAAGAACTGCATTGATTGCACAGACAGGGGACATCCTCATTAGATGGACTACTTCGGAAAACCGGGTGGCAGCGATTGACGATTGTGCAGTAAGTATTAAAAATCCACTGAAAGTTCTGCATTTTCCATATATGCCAAACAGATGTTTATGGGTTTAATGAATGAATGAATGATCTTTATTTACATTGCACTTTTTACAGCAGAGCCATCTCTAAGATGCATTGCACAAACACACTAAAACAGGCAATGCTGTCAAAGTAACAAGCCTATGTTATATGAGAAAAATGCAGGCTATGCTTCAGCTTTACAATAATTCACTACATGTTATTATTATTTAATTAAAATATGCAATAATTAAGATCAGTGTATATGATGGAATAGTAGCATTAGAATGTGCCAGAGGCCACCAAATTTGGGCTTTTTTGGCCAAAATTCTTCTCCATGGGAGCATGCCCCTGGACCCCGCTAGCTGGCTACTATTTCCCACTGGCTGGTTACTCCATATCCTTGTGGAAAGCCCTGTGTGTGTGTGTGTGTGTGTGTGTGTGTTGTGTATAATTTGGTTGTCTGGTTGCTGTAGAACCACAAGCCTTTCCTGTTTCACAGTTAGAGCATCACCAACAACATCATTCCTCTTTCTGTATGGTTAACAGTTCTGCGCGGAAGATCCTATTGGTCAATGTCAAGGGACATGTTGAAGTTGTTGTACTCAGTGACAGAAAGGAAAAAAAAAATTGACCTTTTTGTCAGGACATTGTGAGGCATTCCAGATACAACGCTGATTGCTGTCCACTATGATACACTACACAGGATAAAACCATTCACTGTTGTGCCTGATGCCCAGGCTGTCTCTGCATGTGCTCATCACATAGAGAGCAATGCACCAGACTCCCCTGTTCTAATTCTGGGGGATTTTAATAGCTGCCAACTCAACAAGGTACTCCCGACATATCAGCAATAAATAACATGTGCCAAAAGGGGAGACAAAACAATTGACCTCTGCTATGGCAACGTGAAAAACGCATCAGGGCATACAAGCAAACCCCCCCATTAGTACAGCTGATCATAACGCCATCCATCTAGTCCCCGCCTACCGTGCAACATTACAAAGGGAGAGAGTTGTCAAAACACAGGTTAAGCAGTGGGATGAGGAGGCTAGAAAGACCTTGCAAGCCTGCTATGAGTGCATTACTGGCTTTTATTTTAAGAATTTAAGGTACGCCGAGGTATAAGTTGTACAAATAAATCATTAATTTTGATAGATAATAAATAGTATAACTATTTTGCTTTTAATTCTCACAAGGAATATTCACACAAATGACATCAGATGTATATAACCAAGATAGTGTCTTGGCAAGAAAGAGCAGAAAGTGCAGATTTCAGGAAAGATATGATGCAGTGTGTTGTGCACCTTGTAGGAAGGGGGCATATGTATCTATTCTGTGTAGAGAGGAAAGCAGCATCTGGAAGTTTCTGTATCCACAGCCCCAGCCTTTGTCCCCTGCTGAGGAGCAGAAGTGGTCGGTGTCAGCACTCAGCCACACGTGCACACAGTCTCTGCATTCAGTCTGGTAGTATTCATACAAGGCTCTCACCAAACCTAGACAGAGAAGTGAACATAGTGCATGTGAAGAACATTCCAGCAGTAGTTCAGTAGTGTTACTGACGGCTAAACCAGAAGCCATCAGCTCTGACTTTGATCAATCTACGTAAAAGGTGCTTTTTAAATATCAATAAATAATTGTGGAATTAACAGTAACACTAAGCTGTCATAAACAGCATACAATATACTTGTTACACTGTCCTATACCATGTTTCTCCCAACGTAGAGCACAGCCTGTTCCTTTTCTTTAATTTCTAGGAGAAAGGAAGACAGGAACAAACCTGGCTTGAATTCCAGAGACATGGGGTGAGTGTTTCATCCAGGACTTATACTTTTCCCAAGTGGGATTCTGACAACTTGACACTGGCCAGGAACAAACACTGTGTCAAAACACTTGAAAATCCAAATGCTTACAAAATAACTAAAATTAATGACTGGACTAAAAGCATTTAAATGACCTTGAGGTCATTCGAACCAGACAACTTCATATTAAACGTGGACAGAAACTCCCCTTTTGGGTCCGGTTTATCGCCAGACCCGTGTTGTAAAGACATTCCTTAATGAGCTTTCACTAAGTATTATAGGCAAACCAGAATTTCATATGAATTAAATGTCTAATCATTATGTAAATCATGTAGTTTGTTTGTCATAAAATTGCATGAGTAATGATATAATTATGATAGCCATATAATAATCCATTGATGAAATATTAAAATTCTACTTTTTCACCATGTGACAACACTGCCCTCTGTTGACTGGTATGGCAAAGCCTTTTTAACACTAAAGAGTACAGGTTGTTTCATGAACTGTTTTCAAACTGTTTAACCTTTTTGCATTTACTACAAGTATTAGCCAAATTATACTTTGATAGTTAAATTAGACAAGGAGTAATATTGAATGTTTTATATTATCAAGTAAGAGTTTTGTGAAATTTATATTTGCCATTTGCCATGTGGTCTGAATGTTTAGTCACTCTAAAATGTTATGTTTACAGTCAACTAATTGTTGTTTTAAGTTTACTTTACTATAATTTTTGACATTTAAATCAATGAAGAATCTCAGGTTTGTCTAGATATTATGAGATAAGTGTTAAGTTGAAGGTTTAATGTATATTCAGACATTTTTTCTGATTAATCTTACAATACCCTAATATCTACAATTTTGACATGAAGATGGGCCAGGGTAAAAAAACAGAAATCAACAAGGTTTCAGGTTTATCTGTGCCAGACAAATGTATGTTACAGTTTAATCAGCTTGATAAAAACATCAGATTTAGTCAGTGTGTTCATTGTGCCCTGACTTCATCTGCAAAGTTCTCAAGATGACGTTTTTACGATTAAGTACCAAACTTTGGTTTTTCATGTCTATTCCATTTAACATTAAGGGTGTAACCATTTTGTTACAAAATTAAAAGTCATATTTTGTTGTCCTTCGTCCGAACTTGGTATGCACATGTTCCCTTTCAGCATAGAATGGGATGGAGGCAGATATAGAACTGAGCACTCAACAGCTATGGTGACAAGATAGACATATGGATGTTGTGAATAGGGAAAAGTGAATATGGATATGAATTAACATGGTTCTAAAATGGTTTCCATACAACAGCACATGATTCCACCCCTCAATCTTCAAATTACTTAACCAGAAATTGAATTACCAAGAGTTAGTTTATGGAGAAGTGCTGCGATTTACATTTGAGTACACAGTATGATCCTTAAGATGTGCCAATGTGCCAAAACTTCAATCTTGGATGTTGGATGACTCAAAACATTCTCCTGTTGAATGTAAATAAATTAGATTGTATTGTTTTCACTTCTGCAGATCAGACTTCGTCATTCAGTACCTGAGCACACTGTCCCTGTATGTAAAGCAATATACAAAAAAATCTCAGGGTAATGTTTGATCCAGTATTGAAGGCCAGATTTACTGCAGCTTTTGCAGATGTATTTGAGGTACAGTTGTGATGTATTCTGCCTCAAACAAATTTGCTGTAATTATCAAACAGGCTCACCAGGCTGGAGTTGCAGTCTGCATGTCATCTGTGTAAGTGTTTGCATCATGCCTCTCTTCTCATTGCATATGCATTTAAGGGAGGATGACATGTTGCATTTTGCAAGGGAAATTCTACACTTCTGAAAAGCAGGTGTAAACATAGTGCAAGTGGGATTTGCACAAGCCGCAAAGAAAGTTGTAGTTAAAATCAGAGTTTATGTGCTGGAGAATCTTCTCAATGCCTCAGCTCATGTTATTTTGGTCATAGGTTGTTTTAGATTAAATCTCACAATATACTGCATATACAAAGTGAAATTTAAATCAAATGGATTAAGAAAAAATAAACACTTCAACACCATTTGCTGTGTCTTGCACTCATCAATTTAAAAAAGACCATCTATTCTAGCATAATACTAATTTATTTTGATTTATGCTCTTTTCTCTAGAAGTGTTGGTCAGTATGGGAGAGGGCCATGAAGTACAGTACTAGTCAAAGGTTTGGACACACTTTCGCATTCATACAAACTTTTGACTGGTACTGTATGACAAGAGATTTTTCCGAATCCTGCTCTGTTTTTATGAAAATACCAAAAGTGCACCACCATTACTTTGGCACACAGTGCACAACACACTTGGCATTGACTGTCGAGCAATTTGGTATAGGAAATGTGAGAAATTACACAAAATGTTAAACTTTGTGTTGTTTTGAATTAGCAGGGGCTACTTTCTTAGTTTCATTGTAAGAGACAATAATATACAGATATATAACAGAGCAGCAGATTAACATATTTATATTCACTTGAGCATAATAATCTTTATCAGCTACATACATAATATTGAATAAATGGCATTTCATTTTTAAACTTTCAAAATCTGCAGGCCATGTAATGTAGTGATATTGTAACTTTGGACTATGAATAAAATATAAATTTATTCTATCACTCAACCTAGTGTTAGTGTTTCAAAGGGACACACAGATGACTGTAATGGATGGTTGAGTTGACCAAATCTACAGAATCGTTGGTATCTTCCTTTAAACCTGTAATGTCTCTGTGTTATTTTTAGTTGTGGGTGCAGGACATACATAAACATACCCTGAGTTCTGGTTCTGCCATCATCAACCCCGGAGGCTAGAGACTCCATCATCTCGGCCCTCTTACAGTGAAATTCTGTGGGGGCCATAAGACCTCTGGCCACATCCCTCTCCATGGTCCTCTCCATCTGCCTGCGGTAGCCCCCGCTGCCGTCCAGACCAAACTGCCTCTGCACAGTTAACATACCGCACATGTCAGCTTGATAGAGTGGAGTCTTGTGAAAGCACAACACTGAAAGTGTTCAGATACCTTAAACATTCACTACTGCATCACATGTACACAGTGCACCCACAAACCATAGTTAAACCACAGTGTTAATCTTTTTTCAGTGTGGTTGACATTAAAAGCAAATAATGTACATGTATATCATGTAAAATAATCAACATGTGTTTTAAAGGACCGATTTTCTTTGTGTCAAAGATCTGTTCATCATATGTTTTTGAAGAACATATGATAACATATGATAAAATCAGAATTTGGCAAAAATCAAAACAAAACCCAAAACCATCCAAACACCGTTTACCTCCTGTTACCCCTATTTTCCTCCAACTTTTCTCTTACACACACAATAAACAAAACATTGACATATACAAAAACAAACAAAAAATGAAAATAAAAAATGTAAACCAAATAAATCACAGAGCCATTTCTCCCCTTATAAGATTAATATATCTTGTAAGGTGTACCATTACATTTACATTTGAACATGACCCTTTACTTAATTCACAAGGAGATTCCCAACATAACCATATCTTAAATAAAGACTGAACAGTTTCTAGATTTCTTCATAAGGACTTAGTTTACCTCTCAAAATGTGTGTTATTTTTCCCAATTCCATACAATGTGCTATATTTTTAACCCAGACATCAATATTAAGCTCATCACCAGTCCAAAGAAATAAGCTTTGCTTGCAAAATACATATAATCATATGGCAAACAGCGTGCAATAATTAATGGCACTTGGTCTGTGGCTTTAGGTGTCTTTTTCAGTCTTTGAGAGTTTCTTTTCTGGAGCTTTCAGCCCTCAGAAGAAAAATGACAAAAAAAGGAACAATGCCCAGAACGCAGTGAATGGGCCATTACTGACAGCTGGCAAGGCCGAGAGAAACAGAGTAGTGAAGAAGCAAATGAAGCCAAGCCAGACAAAGAGTTGTAGATTTTATAGTTAAAGGGGCATGTTTTGGAAGACAGAAGATCTTTGGTGTTGTTTTGGAGGGAACGCTTTGATTACTAATTAATTTCTTTGTGTGAAGAGAAAACTGGACTCCAACTTAAAGGGGAGTCATTTTTCCTATCGAATATTCAAAAGCTACGTGCTTGCAAATTGGACACTCACTCATTTCTGCCATCAGTGCCAAAACATCATGAAAACCAGTGAAAAACACTTTTCCATTGCAATATAGATGAGCCAAATAAATACAGGATAACATAATTTTCGAATCTGTCATTAAAAACTGTTAAGAACAATCCTAACAATCAAACCATTGCTAAATAATACACTTAGATAGGTTAAACAAGTCAAGATACATATTTTTACACATTCTTAGAGGCATCAGAGAGAGGAGGAGAGTGCGCAAAGGAAATTCGGCTTATCTCCCCAAATTTATGCACTTAGGGACAGCATGAGCAAGTGGAAGAAGGGAGGAATTCATCTGTGGAGTGAGGGGAACTCTCCTGCTGGTGAAGTCTGCCCATATTTGGAAGAAACAATGTTGTTAATTCAAAAAACTGTCAATTTTCCTCCTGTGGCTGGTGGGAAGAGGCTGGGTTTTTAGTGCTGTTCCATGTTTCTCCTGGCATTTTTATGCCTTGAGGTCAGAGGCCTTTGGTCTGTGTGCTCTTTTATACACACAGATGTGTTCTGACTTCAACATCATAATGTTTCTGAAAGAATTTAGCTTCTCCTTATATTCCTGGGTTAATCCACTATACTGCCATCTCTTGATTACATTTTGCACTGTGGAAACTGCAGGCTGACAACACTTGGCTATCATCTTGTAGCCTTTCCCTGTATTGTGGGTATTTAATAAAATCCTGTAATATTTTTCTGGTCCATATGAGTATTATCCACTCCAGAGGACCTATTTATCTGAGGATCCAGGGTGCAGTTGAAATCTCCCATGGTATATTTATCCAAAAATGTATGTATGTATGACATTTGTAGGAATAGATTGTTGTAAAAGTAAGCATCATTATTTGGTCCATAGATATTAATAAAATTGTGGTTGTGCGACATGAGGTAACCTTGGCAAATTAAGAATATTCAGGCAGGGTCCTCAACCACCTCTTGAATTTTCATTGGAGCTGATTTGTGTATCGATACCATTGCCCCTCTGGCACTGTTAGAAAAGGATGCTGAAAACACTTGACCTGACCATCTTCTTCTTATCTTTCCCCAGCTAGCATATGTGTCTGTTGAAGAAACAGTACCTTAGCTTTCAGATATTTTAATCTGCTCATAACCTGTTTTACCTTTAATATTACATGTTTTATTTTATATCTTTAGTATGCATTCCCTATTAGTTTACTGTCTTAATCATGGAAGGTGACATTAAGGCACCTAAACTTAAGGAAAAGAAACCAAAAAACAGACAAATGATAGAATCCAAAATAAATGCATAGACAGAGACATACACTTAGAAGAGAGAAAAAATTAAAAAAAAAAAAAAAAAAAAAAAGAATAGAGGAGATTAAAAAAGGGGTGAGCATTTGTCTTTCATAAATCTCTCAGGAGTAATAGGCTATCTGCAGTCCATATGTCCATCCATTCCAAGTGTGATATTACCTGAGCAGATTATTTGCCTCTAAGCCAAGTCACCCAGTTCAAGTCATCCATCTGCTGGTGGATCAAAGACAAAGGTGTGCTCTGCAGTCGTCATCAGCAACCTGGCTGGAAAGATGATGTGATGCTTGGTGATTTTCCTTTCCCGTAGTCTCTCTCATGCCATCATAGCTTCTCTGTTGCCTGTAGACTTCAGATGGCTCTCCAGGAGGAATCTGATTCAGCTGTCTTTTGCATCATGTGCCCTTTCCAGGTCCTCTGCTTTAGTAGCAACATGATTCAATTTACTCTCCAGGGAGCGTTTGCTTGCTTGCAGTGATAGCGTCCTCAGCGATTAATATTCAGTGTGGGAGATGCAACAACTGCATTCCTTTATATCAGTTTGTATATTTTTGATGGCTACTAGTATACTACCTACTGTATATGTACATGGAAATCCTGCTTGAATTACATTATGGTCTTCATAATATCCACAGTTAAAGGATTTCCCATCTGATCATTTTTAATTGTTTCTTTGTACAAACTAGCAAGGTCCACCAAGTCCTGTCAGGGTCCAGCACATTATCCTCATTCACTGGTGTATCCATTGTCCTCAGTCTGGGCTTCTTTGGTATGCTGACTTCCATTAAATTCTTATTCCGAAATCATGCAACTTTTTAATTGGGTTGTTTGAGAAGCTGCTATTTCGATCTTTGCAAACCAAACAAAAAGACTGCCACCACTCAGTACAGCATCAGCATCTAACCCAAGGCCTCAATATTTCTAAAATTCTGGATATGGCCATGCATGATTTAATTTTGCTTCTCCACTGTCATTTGATTGCATCTGTTGGAAAACTGTTAACACAGCTCAATAAAAAAAACACATCCATTTGATCAAATTATCATATCAGGATGAATATTAGTGCTGCAGCTTTAATACCTTTGAACGGGACAGCTCACCTAAAACAATCTTTCTGCTATGTGAAAATATTTAATTTACTTTCATTTTTATGCTCCTCTGAAGCTGTAAAACTTTGCTACATCAAAGCTGGAATCTAAATCTGAAATCCAAATATCTATATCATTATATATGCATATGTTGGACACAATCTATACCAGACTCTATACTGCTGTCAGGTTGGTCAGGTCACAGTAAATATTATATTTGCGATCACATTACCTGATTGGTCAATGATATTGTCACAACTGATGAATGAAACACTACTGTGAAAACTACTTTGCTGTAGTTTGTGGAAAACTGTAATTTTTGCTTTAATTTGAATAGTGTAGAATAAGGCTGAGATGTTTGCAGGACATCTTTCAAATACTGGGCTGGAGGGCTTCTGGGATACAAGGAGGTATTTGGACAGTGACACATTTTTGTCACATTTTATGGTTCTTTACTCCAGCATGCTGCTATGGGGATAAAGTGCTGGTTTCAGGTCTAAAAGTGTGCATATTGGGTAAACAGTAAGGAGGTAATTGCAGTCCTTACATACACAGAATCCCAAATCTTTGAACAATGCCGCAAGACAGTGATAGTGCTATAATTTTGCACTGTTCACCTAATATGAACGAAAACCCTCTAATTATAATGTGGAAAGTTAGCACTTTACACTCTTAATCATTGATTAATGTGAAATCCATTAAAAATGTGTCACTATCCAACAACTTATACTGCCATGAAGGTCCTCTGCTTTGTAACATCCAGACCTGCAGCTTCTTAAACTCCTCTCTCTCCTTCTGGGCCTCATCTTCTCTCCTCCTCTGCTCCTCCTCCTGCTGAAGCTTTCTGGCCAGCTTCAGGTCTGAGCCAGGGCTCCCTGCAGTAACAATGGAAAACCACAGTTTTAGGTACACTATAAGCTGAGTGTGCATCTGTTCAGTCAGATACACAAGACAAAAAGAAAAAACAATATATTTAAAAGGACAAGAGAAGGAACTTAGTGAATTATATTACTGGAAGGTATGAAGATATCCCCACCTGCTCCAGGGTCTAAATGCAGTTCCACATGTTCCTGCAGAGAGAAACTGTTGCTGCAGATGACAGAGCACAAAGGGCACTGAAATCTCTTCTCTCCTACAAAACAGTTTGGAAACTTCATGTAAATCTTGTTATTCCAAACTTATTTTACATGAGGGTTAACATGTGGGACTGATAATGGTCTTATCTTAAAATCTTTGGTCCAGCCTGTGTCATCCATTAATAGTCAAGTCAAATTATGTGAACCTACAGTGTTTTATCACCAAGAGGGAAATTACACTTGAAGCCTCCCATGAATGAGCTACATTAAAACACGTTATAAGAGAGTAACTCTATTGTACCTATACCGTTACACAGGTTACTAAAGCATTGTGAAGCCGAATCACAGCTTTAAGGAAAGAATTGCTAAAATGCTTATGTTCAGAAATGCTTCAGGATTATGTGCCCGTTAGAACCCATAAATCCTTCAATTTTGAAGAGGATAAACCATAACAGTTGCTTAATATAACATAAGTAGGTAATGCACAAAGTTCTTGCAAACCAGAAAATCTTGTCGGCAGGAGCGTCAGCTCATAAACTGACTGTGCAAGGACCAAAAAATCCCACGCAGGTCAGGTTGTGATTCGGCAAAAGTTGATTCCCGTTCAACTTTTGCTGGATGACCACTACGTTTTTTTGCTGAGCCCCATATGGTCCTCCCTCCAACAGCGTAAACACACTGCCCCCATTCAAATGAATGGGAGGGCTGCAGTTTTTCACACATTGCTGGATTTGGTCTGAATGCGCTATGGTAACTACTGCTGGAAACAGACTGCCTCCAGCAAGGATGCATCTGGATGCACCGGAATGTTAAATGCTCCGGAGGGTGGGTGAAGTAGTGGGTCATGTACTGGGAGTTGGGTGATGCTTGGTTTTGGCTCATCCTTTTCAAAATGGCAGCCTAGTCAAAAATGTTTTTATATTGCACTTAAACTGTACAGCAAAAAAAGTTTCTGAAAACATCTGAGGCAAGAAATAGGCAATGCAGTAACAGAATCTTGATTCATATTTGATCAGCACTGCCTATTTGACAGTTTGATCTTAGTTTGATCTGAGTGAAGCACATTGCGCTGGATAGACTCATTTGCTTAAAGTTGAGGTCAAGTCATGTGTATCAAATACAGATATGGCACCATGTTGTATCAATCATGCACCATGTGACCACATCTCCTATTCTCCATAGAAAATAAACAGAATCCGTCGACTTGACATCCTATAGTGGTGTTGCTGTCGGATGTAGAGGTCTTCACCTGAGACAGACCTGGGGTAAACCTATCCGAACCCGATGTGCATAAATTCATTTTCAAAAAAGAGAGACCCAATCCAAGGGGGACCCAAGCACAGCCAGACCTGACCCGATAGACCCAAATATAACAGACCTGATCCAAAATGCGGTCAGCCCGGGCAGACCCAAACAGAGAGATTTTGCAATTGGACCCTGACCTATAACCTGTCTTCCGTGATACCACTTTTTTTCTTTTTAAACGGGGCCAGAATCTGAGATTATTTAATCCATGCTAACTTTAGTCAAAGCAAACCTAACATGTCTCTGAGACAAACACTCATTGCCCCCCTGCCCAATGGAAATTATAGTTGTGGCAACAACCTCCAAAATTTTTTCTTTCAACTATCCACATACTGGTAAAAACATTTTCATTCAGTCAGTGATCAAACGTGCTTCCACACATGTAGATTAACTGATATGCTGTCCATGTGGCCTTGCTATGTGACCCTGAATACCTTGTTGCTGTGCAGTACAATGACACCAGACATGACATTTCAACTTTAAGATTCCATGGGATTGAAAAGTGAAGGTGATCTAGAGCTACTCATTAAAAGGCGAAAGACATTCTGGGGTGATCAATTACAAACACTTAAGCCAAAAGGTCTCAATGCTCAATGAAGCCTCCTCCCTTAGTATGATGCTGTGATATGTGCCAGGTAACATGAATAATAATGATAATTTTTTTTTTCTCATATTTCTGTAGGTGAGGCTTCCCTCATCTGGCTTGTTAAGAATTCTTGCAGTTCACATGGAGTTCAGATACAGCAGCCCCCTCAAGTACCCTTTGCTCATTGGACAGTATGTATATAAGCATGACAGGAGCCAATCGGCTGGTGGTTAATAGGTTAATTGGAAAATTGGCTCATTTACTTTGCCTGCTAGTTCACTCCAGAGAGTTTGGTGGATATGTTTGGGATAAAAGTGTCTTTTTGCCTATATAGGAGGTTATGTGTGTAAACTAATATGTAAGTATGCTTTATATATTTTCTGCCTTCATTGTAAATAAAAGATTAGTGAGTTCAGTGTTCTTACAAGTGTAACTTGATTTGCTGGACTAGATGGCAATATATGTTTGACATTAGTCAGTTCATTTAACTGCTATTTCTCATATTTAGAACATATTAGTTTTCATTGTAACTGTGCATTAACATATATTGCAGTATTATTGTTTATTTCCTAGTGTGGAAATCTGGTATGGTTGCTGAATTTACAAGTTAATACTTTCCGACAAGTAAATACAATATTTCTAAGTCATCTGATGAAGATTATATCAGTATGCTGTTGATACCCCCTGGACAAAGTTTTATAGGACTTTCAGTATCATATCATAGCCTGTTGGTTGGTGACCACGATAGTGTCTGCCGAAAGCCAATCCCACCCGTCAGTGAATAGCAGTCCCAATTCAATGCAACAAACTACTCACCACGCTAGACAGTGGCCATCAGTACCCAAACATCAGCCGATAACTAGTTATGACCAGGATAACAGCTACACTAACCACCAATCTAAAGCCATTCCCTGCTGAAACCACAGCTCTAGGAACTTTTATTAACCCGATGTATCACTGCTAGTTACCCGAAACTGTGCAGTAACAGCTTTGGCTATGGCTAACCAGCCTTCCAACGTTTCTGTCCATCCCCCAGCACAGGTATGCATTTATAGATGTAAAATATTGGCTATATTGGATATAAGGACATCCACACAGTGTGTGCCATCTGCTTCAGGCTGGAACATGCCCAGGGAGAGTTAGCCTCACCAGGCTCGTGTGAGCACTGTGCGTGTTTCACTCTCAAAAGCCTTTTTCGCAGGCTAGCATGCCAAGCTACCCTGTCTCAGCTGGGCCCCAAGCTAGCAGCTTCTACCACTGTGTCTAGCTATGCTGTTACCCCCACTGGGTTTACCAACTTGATGTTACTGACACACTATCACAGGAAATGGAGGATAGCTTCGCAGTTGGTGACTCCGGGAGCCTCATAGCGGAATTGATGATTACTCTGACTTCTTTCCGAGGGAGAGAATGACGGTGATCTCCAACTCTTTTCAACTAGCTGCCAGGAAAACATGACAATGAAGCCAGCTGTTTTAGACAAATTGTCCCAGTCACCATTTGAACCCTTTGATCAGGTGGATCTAAAGTGCTTTCATTCAAACCAGCGCTCCTGTTGGTGTTGCCCTCTGCCAAACATGCGAGTGATATCCATGCACTTTCAGTGCGTCCAGAATGTACTCAGTTTGTTGTTGGAATCTTAAAAGGTATCACTGCAACCAAACCTAGTTTTTGTCCCAAAGAACACCATGCTTTCAGGTTCTCCAATGTAGTTGATGGCTTTCCATCCCCTGCCATCAGCAGCTCCATATGTTGTGTCCATATATTGTGCTCTACATAGACAGGACTAGGGGTTTCAGGAAGTTAGATCAGTTGTTTCCTCATGGGCTAAGCCACATACAGGCCAACCACTCAAAAGCAATGCCTCTCCCATTGCTATGGGGCTACACTACACTATGTTCCAAATTATTATGTTATTATTATGTAAGTGAGTATCAGTAGGATTTCAGTTCGCTTAGTTTTTAGTTGTTCAATGAAAGTTTTTGCCTGTTTTATCTTAATTGGTATCAGTCTCAGGTGTGTTAAATAGTTTGCCAGGTGATCTTAATTAAAGAGAAACCTAGTTAAAGAAGTTATTCAAAATTTTTAAGCAAGTCTCACTTCTCATGCAATATGGGGAGGAAGATGGGGGAAAGATGTTTCAGAAGATGAAAAGTGTGAAATAGAGCAATGTATTGCAAAAGACAAAACTGAAGAGTGATCGTTGAACTGTTAAAAGCTACGTGTGTGATTCAGAGCACAGATGAATTCAGCCAGATAAAGACTTATTAAGGAAAATTTCTCTCAGTCAAAGTAATAATGTTAACAGGGCATCTATAATAAAGCCACTGTTGGGCAGCAAACAGGTATTTGAAACTGCTAGTGTCTCTGGAGTCCCAAGAACCTCTTGATGCAGAATCCTCCAGAGGCTTGTAGTTGTGCATAAAGCTGTATTTTGGCCACCCCTAATCAATGCTCACAAAGAGAAATGTTTGCAGTAGGCTCAGAAATACATGAAGACTAATTTTCAAACAGTTTTAATACTGATGAATATCGTGCTACAGTGGATGGTCCAGATGGATGACATTCTAGATGGTTGGTGAATGGCCACCCTGTTACAACAAGACTGCAACGTCAGCAAGGAGATAGCAGAGTGATGTTTTGGGCTGGAATATTGGGAAGTTAGATGGTAGCTTCCTTTAGGGTCTGTGAGGGTGTCAAAATGACCTCCACAAAAATATGTGGAGCTCCTTACCAACAATTTTATGCCATGGTATAAAAGGAAGAGTTGTGCCTTCCTGATCAAAATTATTTTCATGCAGAAAGAAGAGAAAGTAGCAGTCGGTCGTCAAAATGGCAACATGGGAGTATATATACAATTGAAGTCAGAAGTTTGCGTACACTTAAGCCAAAGACATTGAAACTCAGTTTTTCACAATTCCTGACATTTAATCCTAGTTAGCATTCCCTCTCTTAGGTCAGCTCGGATTAATACTTTATTTAAAAGATTGTGAAATGCCAGAATAATAGTAGAGAAAATTATTTATTTCAGCTTTTATTTCTTTCATCACATTCAGAAGTTTATATATACTTAGTATTTGGTAGTATTGCCTTTAAATTGTTTAACTTGATTCAAATGTTTCAGGTAACCTTCCATACGTTTCTCACAATAAGTTGCTGGAATTTTGGCCCATTCCTCCTGACAGAACAGAGTCAGGTTTGTAAGCCTCCTTGCTCACACACACTTTTTGAGTTTTGCCCACAAATTTTCTATTGGATTGAGGTCAGGGCTCTGGCTGGCCACTCCAATGTCCTTACTTTCTTGTCCTTAAGCAATTTTTTCACAACTTTGGAAGTATGCTTGCGGTCATTGCCCATTTGGAAGACCAATCTGCGACCAAGCTTCTGCACAAGTCCCTCCTGAAGCAAACTTCTGACCCACTGGAATTGTCATATAGTGAATTATAACTGAAATAATCTGTCTATGAACCAATGTTGGAAAAATTACAAATTATCATGCACAAAGTAGATGTCCTAACCAACTTACCAAAACTATAGTTTGTTAACATGAAATCTGTGGAGGGGTTAAAAAATTAGTTTTGATTTCAACCTAAGTGTATGTAAACTTCTGACTTCAACTGTACGTATCCCCATAGTAACTTAAGGTTATGATCGTAGCCTCAGTTCTGATAGTATGAATTGCTGTTGAAGCATTTGAAGACAGACAGAAAGAACAAAGTCAGCTACTCATGAAGGCTATTGCATGACTTGACTCTTAATGACTTTACAGCCAAAGTAACAGCTCTGTGAGGCTGTACTTAGGCACACAGTGCTTTGAACTAAATGTTAATATCAGCATGCTTACATGCTCACCATAGATGTAAACACATGTAAATCACAACAGGCGCTCATATTAGAACGGGGCTGTCAACCCTCCAAATGCAAACAAGTATATTTTGGGAAGAGTTCCATCCATTCTTGCAGCTATCATAACCCACTGAATCGTCAATCAATCAATTCAGACTCCAGCAGTTTGGGTTGTCACAGAATATTAGGCATTTATGTGGAATACAGAATACTTGGTTCTAATACCAAAATACCCCTGCTTAGTGCAAAGTAACAGTAAGTAATACAGGATAGAGACTCAATACATTTTTAATAGCTATAACTATTAAAAATGTTGAATGTCAATGTATGTCAACATGCTTCACAGTTCTGTTTTGATGATATTCATATTTTCACACATACATTTTATTGACATTTCTCACACTATTTACATAAATTATGTATACAGAAAGTTTATCAGTTCATGCAAGTAGTTCCAGTGTTTATTCTATAAGTTTATTCTTTGAGGGACATCATCAGGTAGGTGCTTGGACACTGGCTGGCTCCTATGTGTGCATGTGGCTATATCCAGGTTTGCTGTCAATAAATGTAATAATAAATATTAATAATAAAATGAAGCTAAAAATTCACTTCTCTCATAAATTCGCATTAGAACATCTTACTGCAAAGATGAATGGCCACTTAACATTGCTAAATTAAATTCAACATGTTGGTGACAGTCGAATGTTGTGTAATACCTACTCACCCATGAAATCATTCCTTGTGCCTTGGTTTTGCCATTTCTTTCTTTAGAAAAATGTCATTAGTTTTGCTGGTATTTGGTCATAAACAGAAGTACTATATTACTAAGTGCTAAATTTGACCTGATGATGGCACTAGATGAAGTCAGAGGATCACCAAAATTGAATGAATGTGTGAACCAAATTTCATGGCAATACGTTCAATAGTTAAGACATTTCACTAAAACCACAAATGTCATTGGAATATTTTGTGCCAACTTTGACCTGCTGGTGGCTCTACTGGAAAAGTCAGAGGATGGCCAAAGTCAATAGGGTTCATGATCTGGGCAACAGGAATATCTGTTCCAATTAGTTAATAGTTATTGACATATTTCAGTCTGGACCAAAGTGGTGGACTGACCGACTGTCATCCATACAGCAATGCTGCTCATGTGTCACTGGTACAGAAAACCATCCAGCTGAGCTGATAACAGCTTTCTTCAGTGACATTGTGTCTTCTTGTACAAATTAAGTACATGCACATACATGGTCTTTGGTTGGATGGCAAGATAATTTTGTTGTTCACTGTGACGTACTACCCAGCTGCCATAACAAACTGTGCCATGTGAGCTAAGAAAAAAAAAAGAAAGTGCTGTCAGGAGACACACCTGAGAGACTGCTGGCTGATGGTGATGTCATGGCTGATGAAAACACCTCCAGTGCTGAACCTGAGCAAACAATTAGCCATTAATAAAGATACCTCATGTGCATACATGAGGTTTATGTTGTCTTCAATTTAAGAAACAATTCATATCTTCTAATTTCTGCAGACTGTTTTGAATTTGTGGAACTAGTTTGTGCTGATTGAGAAATTTTCATGGATTCCACAGATAAGCTGTGTGCTGATAACAATAGGTTTAGTGTATGTGAGCATTTTGTATGTAAGGGCAAAATGGCAAATCTTAAGACACTGTGAACATACCTTCAGCTGAGTGCTGCTCCTGCAGATGCAACTCGACATGCTCCTGCAGGATGAAACAGCTGCTGCAGACCAGTGCACACATGGGGCAGGAGAATAGTTTCTCTGTAACAAACAATAAAAGAGGACAACTGTAACTTAAATTTCTGGCCAGGACTTTAAAGTTTGAAATACAGACAAAAAGTTGAATCACCTTTTCCTGGAGAGGACAACCGCTTCTGTTTGGCTTTATTGTGCTCTGATTTACTTCCACCAGCATCCTCACTACAGTTCCTGGCACACTCCTGTTTTGTGTTAGAGCTTAATGTTGTTGAAGTAATTGGTATAGTCTCCACATGTGTTAAATCTCTTCTATCTGATGCGAACATTAAACCATGATTCTGTTCAGGTTGCACCGAGTCTGTGGTGACACTAGAGGCACCATAGGATATTGCTTCACCAGCTGCACCACAGCTATCACCAGTCAAGCAGGACTGAGATGTTTGAGGTTTATCACAATCAGTTACACCAGTGATTGTTCCAGTAGAGCAGCCTAAGCTGGATGTGGAGTGAGCTGGAACCTGTGCTCTGTGCTGGTTTTCTGGGTGTGCAGAGCTGATGTGGAAGGAGAGTTCATCGTAGGACACTCCAGACAGGGAACACAGCGGGCAGTGCATGTCATTTTCCAGGTGTCTGAGAAGGAGATGAGTCTTCATGTCTTCCTCCAACATGATGCCCTCACCACAGATTTCACAGGTCAGCATGACTGTAGCCTACAATCACAGACAAGTTGCTTTCACTTTCCTACATAAGGACATAATGACAATGTTATCAAACCTCAGAGTATCATTAGAATTTTGTTGGTGAGGCACTAAGTACGGACAACTGTCAAGAACTGAAAGTTGGCACCAAATATTTCTTCAGTCTTTGTCTTATTACAATTTCCTACATATTACCTGTTTTTTAAAGTCATTAATTAGGTTTATCATGTAGTGCATTGTATTTAGGCAATGTTACTGTATCGCTGTTTATATTAGGAAAGTATGAAACACCTGTGCATTTGGGTTTGTGGTGCCATAATTCCAGCTGGTCATGAGTTAGTAGGTGGGAATCATATGGTAGGTAGGCGTTAAAAAACAACAAAAATGCATTTGATTTAAATTATTGATTGGGACAGTGTGCAGTTCTGAACATTCAAGATGCACTGCACCGGAGTTGGCTCAAAGCTAATTTGCATCCATAGTCCCCCACAATCAAAACATACTACAGCACAACAACAAACAATACAAAGCAACCCCCCCCCCCCCCCCCCCCACAAAAAAAAAACCAAACAAAAAAACCCAAAACAAAACAAAAAACACACAGAACACACAATACAAAATACAAAGCTACACACACACACACAACAGCACATCACATACACCCACAATGTAAATTAGAAATTAATAATGTAAACTGGACTCAGTGGTCATACAGCTGCTGGTCTTTAATACATTTAATACATACACCTTAGTGAAGCTGGAGATGGTTCTTGTCCTTGTTAGTAGTAACTTCTACAACAGGTTGGTCACTAGGCCTGCACAGTGTGGTTGGAACTGGTGGAAAGCTTCTGATAAAGCTCTAATTTGCCAGGTGAAAAGAAGCGGCTGGCCACATCATGTGTCATGGAAGTAACATGTCTCTCTGCAGCTCTCTGACAAGGACTGCAGTGCAGAGGAATTTTAACTCTCCAAATTGAGAGTTAACAAGGGCTTAAAGAAATGGGAAACAAATTAAAAGTTTGGGTTTTTTTTTTTTATGAAAAAAGACTTTCTATGGAAAAAAAAAACTCAATAGGCCAACATAAGGCAGGGCAGTATAAAAAATAGATTGAATGAATTATAATAAAAGAAAATGAAGAGTTAACAAAATATCAAATATGCTGCAGGATATCTTCCAGAGGGATGGCCATTTTCTATGCTTTTCGGTTACAGAGGTTAAAGGATGCATACAAAAATACAAAAGTCTGAAATTGAAAACATTGTTTGCTTTTCATGATTTATGATATTTCTCTAACAAAGTTTAGTACATTCAGCAACTGTTCTGTTGTCAGAATAAACAATAAAATCATGTACTGAGAAAAAATAATTGAATTTGCTAAGGCTATAACTAAAACTATTAACATACCAAACTTTTTGCCATGATTCAGTATGTCGTGCACATTCTCATGGAGAACTTGTGTGAAATGTTACACACCTGTGCAATGTGACTGTACGTACAACATTCCCAAATTTGGTTACAATACAATTTAGCATTGAAGAGTTACGGCATTAAGTGCATCAGGCCATGCCTTCAAAAGTTTGGTAACTAATTACAGATGAATGGTAAGTTATACCCACAAAATAACTAAATTTTGTTCGGGGTCATCTCATTATGGTATGTCCCAAGTTTGGCGAAGATTAGATAAAATATGTGCCAGCGGAAGCAAAAAATTTATTTACCCAAAAATTCAAAATGAAGGAAAATTTTTCCAGGCCCAATTGGCCATGGCCAATATCAGTCAAATCGGCATCATCCAAGGAACACACTGTGCAAATATTGTTTTGCCATACCCATGGCTGTATTATAAGAGCTGGTTACCGAACCAAAAATGGCACCTATTCAATCCAATGAGAATTGCTTGGCTGGCAAATACGCCAAAAAAGGTTTCTAGCTTCGGGATTTGATTCCACATTATGCAGCCCACTGAATATGCGCAGTGGTGTTTCACTCACAAGTTCCCACTTGGTCCATAGACTTTACATTGTGATGGCGTCACTGAGTTTTAAATCGCTTTTCTCAGCTCGAGAAAAGTTTTGCAAATATAAAACCTCCATGGATCAAAAATTCAGGCCTAGTTCGCAGCACAGTGCACTGTGTCGCCATCACACCAGTTCATGGAGAGAGAGAGAGAGAGACCAACAAGAACCCCTTAATTTCTCTTCTTGTCTTCACAAAATAATTCTTGTGTTAGCTTCCTCAGTGCATTTTCTCCTCTGGAATGTTGGTAACAGTGGCAGCTAGCTGTCAACAGCTAGCTGTCAACAGCTAGCTGCCACTGTATCAAAAGATGATATTTCCTCTTCTGTTCTCGCTGATTGATACTGTTACCTCTTCTATAGAGTATTTTCTGAAGATTATTTGAAGGTTATTTTGCAAAATAGCCCACTTTTTAGGTCCAAATATGAGATGTATTCAGGAGCACATCCCTGGTGCAGCCACTCTCTCTCACAGAACATGACCAACTACTATTATTACCTCAATAAATACTTCCTATTTAGTTTATGATCTCAATCACTAGTATCAAGTCTTCTTCAATGCATCATGATGTTCATTTTGTAAATTAGGGCCCTGTTTAGAGTGAAATAGATGACAAAGCAGCATATGTTTTAGGGCGTGGCTATGTTGTGATTGACAAGTCGCTACCACAGCAACAACGTTGATTACGTGACGCAACCATGGCGTAACTCCAGATTCACAGAGTACAGGAGTAGCTGATGCCATTTCACAGTATGTTTTCAGTTCATTAAAGTTAATTATAAAATTTTGGTCACCTAAAAAGTCTTGTCCAGCATTTGGTTGTAATAAAAGACCCTCTAAGGCGTTGGATGTTCAGTTTTTCCAGTGAGTGCATTTTGTTTTAATGGTTTTAGGCCTGTTTTTCACTAGCAGAAGTTAGTACTAGCATTAGCATTATCACTGTTAACCAGAGGTTCAAGTTAGCTGGAGGGCTAAACCGGAAGTAGCCGACTTGGCCAGCGAAAGTCACTAGTGCGCATGCTCTATGGGCCGCACAATGCGGAAGATCCGGGTACTTTCATACCGGGAAGTCGAATTTTTTTTTGCTTCATGCGCCACTGGGCAACTTTCATAGAAATGAACGAAGCCCCGCCTCCGACGCTGTATCCAGTTCTCTTCATACATCCATGCGCTGAACTCACTGCAGTCAACAAACCAATTAGTGACGTCACGGTCAATACGTCCATATTTTTTTACAGTCTATGGCCAAAACACGTAATAGTTTACCATGTGGTTGTGTCATTAGTACTATGTTTTAATATGTAAAGCATGTCTCCATGGGACACCTGTCTATGAAGTATGAATAGTTTAGCACTTTTAGTTTTTGAGATATCAACTTTCAACTCCCATAGACTTTACATTATAGGTTCTTGTATTATTAAAAAAAAAGTGTAAACGTTATTTTAAAAACTGGATGATATCAGTATTGTCCTGAAAAGGCTGAACGTTTCAATATTTCATTAGTTTCTGTAGTTGAAAGTAGCTAGGGGGGGTGGAGGAGGAACGACGAGGAGGTGACTTTACCGTTTGATAGCTCAACGAAGCCAAGATTTATTTCCATGCCGCAGCAACAGCTAACTCGAGGTTGAGGTGTCCCCGGTAAAACAACAAAACAGGTCTGAACTTGTATTTCTCGTTATAATATGCAGAAGTAGTTAGCGACCGAAAAATGTACGGAAGGAAAAAGAAAAAGAAAGAAAAAACAAAGAACGAAGAGCTCTTAAACAATTATGTTCATATTTACCAAATGGACACAAAGGAGAAATATATTTATATTTATTAATTCATTTGTTACATGGGTGAAGGTTATGCAATATTTAGTATTAGCTTTCCTAAAATGCGTGCTGTGAAGCTTTGAAGTGTTAGCAAGGTGTGTCAAATTTCCATTAGCCTAACTATCTTAATTAAGCAAATACTTGAATGGAATGTGGCACGAGTTACATTCTCAGTGCTATCGCCTAGCACCTATGGACGCTTTGGAAAGCATGACTGGAACAGTGGTGTCACAACGATTCATACATATAATGTTAGACGATATGTCACATAGTGCAGGCTGGTGGCCAGTAACATTCAACACTTTAACATGCATTGTTGTCTTTTAGCTTCGGACGGCCAGACTACCTTCACTTTGACAGAATGTGTACAAAAGTCTACTCACGATTAATGCAATTCACTCAGCACTCAATTAGAAGGCAGAAGTGAGTTGTGCTTTCCTTTCTTCAGCTTCGAAACTGAGCTTAAGGTTTATGGCACAACCACAAAATGTACTTCCGGCCCAAACTTTCAGAACAAAATAATTGCCACGGCTATGTATGTTTTTTATCCTTTTAAAATTATTACAATTAGATCAAAATGTTTTTCTTCAGATATTTTTTATTTGTTAAAGATGGAGCTGGAAATGGGCTCTTTCTGATATACTGCATTGACATGCATCAGTAGACCCATGGGAGATGAAATAGTCACTTCTCGTTTATTTTGAAGAAAAATATCCGGTTCGGCTCTAGCTAACTCTTACGAAATTAACACGTTTTACGGAAACCGGAACACCGGCCGGCAGCTGACGGAGGTGACGTGTAGTGTTGTTAATGCGAGGGGTTTGCTGGGAAAGTTTTAATAAGACGCCATTTTGCTATCAGAGGCTGAAGCAGAGGGAGAGAAGGAGAGGTTATCGCTGTTAAAAACCCGCACGCATTTTCAGGTACATTAGAGCTTCAGTGGGTAAGAATCAGTGCTTATATGTGTTATGAGATCTGACGTTGTTGCCATTGCAACTAAATACACCTGTGATAACATTATCTGACCCAACGCAGCATTAGTGAAGGAGCTAGCGTGAAGCTAGTGCAGAAACAGACTGGTAATAGCCCAAAAACATTTTGCTCTGTTCCATGGAGAGATGCTGCTAAATCTTAAATTAGTAAAACATAGTGTTGCTGGTTGGGTTTACGTCAGCTGTACGTATGTAGTGTTAATCTTGACTGACTCTAGGTCATGCTTTGGTGGTTTTGTGCTGTAACTGTCAGCAGTACAACGTTAGCATGCACGGAGTTTAGCATGACCTCCTCCTTCCTGTGTTGGAGAAATATGTCCGTTTAAAACCAGAAATGATGCTGAAAGATTGTACACAGTGACAGACAAATTACACTAACAATGAACTGTCCTATAGGAATTTTGGAAACATTCACTCAATGACTAAGATGAAAACAATAGTTTTATTTTGTACGAATTTGTTGTGGTTGTTTTGCACCTCACGGTTTAAAATTATAGTATGTGATATGAACTTAAATGGTTCCCATCCTCAGCGTTTGGAAATTGATCGTGGTTCCTCTGCATAACGTTAAAGTTGGGGACTACCATGACTGTAATAAGTATTGTTCTATTCCCAAATTATGCTGCCTGTCATAAATCCTAATTTGCTTGCTAATAATCATCAGAAAGTCAAACAAAAAACCCAAAACAATTTGCTTGCAGTATGAAACAATGACCATATCCTATGGTCACAGTACCATTCCGCATACTCAGCACTCTGTGATAAAACCTATTAATCCTCCCTGCCAGACAAATATAAATATTAGTATTTATTTATCTACAAAGCTGTTGTTCGAAAGTTGCCATCTTACTGTGTATCTACCTTTTGCTTTTCTGGAACTGAACTTTCCCCAGTGTTTGGATGATACCTCACAAACCCTGTATCAGACCTGATCAAGGAAGAACACCTTTTTAATCTGCTCATTGTATAGGGTTGGGTGTATGATAGGGGCTCCTATCAGGGTCATAAGTATAGTAGAATGTCAAATGTGTGAATGTGTAAAAACGTTTTGATCAAATGAATTCAAATGTTTGGTGCGTAAAAAAAACAAACAAATAGAATTAATTTTTGAATCTGTAAGGAGGATCTGCAGCTTTGCATGACATTTTGTGAACAAATGTAAAAGAGTTGCACAGAATATTTCCAATGTGTGAGTGCATGAAGAAGATTTACACAAAGGTTTGCAGTTACATGTCTGTTTGTGGGTGAATTTTTTTTTTTTTTTTTTTTTTACACAGAACTCAATTGTATGTGTCAATCCCAAATTCACAGCCACTGAATCAAATTTATGGCTCAATCCCAATGTCCCCCCTAAGCCGTAAGCCCTGAACCCTCATAGACTTATAGTGATTGCAAGGACTTGAAATGGTTTAAATAGGAATGGGACAGCACTTTATCAATATATCACATTACCTTGACAACACCAAAACATGTTGCCTATAATTGTGGGTTTGGGACTTTTTGTTCAATACTTTATTGCCATATCAATATGACTGACTGGAATTTGTCTTGGTGAGCTCACTTAAAAAAAAAAAACAGAGACAAAAATAGTAAAACCACTCATTCATAAAGCACATAATACATTAAACAAAGTATAAAACAGATAGGTAATATCCAGCATATAAAATAATCACAAGCACATGCAGTAAAGTAAGGGACTGACTGTCTGCCAGGCTGTTGCCTTACAGAATGGACAAGAGGTGTTGACAATCAATCTACTTGTTTTTGTCAAAACAGCATCATTAAGAAAAAATTGAAATAAATGGTTGATGAATAAAGTAGGTGTGTAATGTAACCTATGCTTGCATTCCTCAGATTTCATGTGTTTTTATGTATCTTAAACCCTTGTTAATGTAGTGTTTCTTTGTAAATGTAGGCATACCAGCACACCCACTATGCCACGCTGAACATCCACGTGTCAGTATGTTTACCGTTTTTTTTTTTTTCCTTTTCTTTTAATTCCCTTCCCCAGACTTTGCCTGAGGGAACTACCCTCAGGCAAATTTTGCAAAGATGCAGATTTACAGAAAGTGTGCATAAAGGGCTCAAAATGTCTGCTGGAGAGCCCTCATACACTTGACGATATGACAATGGCACAACCGTAAGCCCTCGCGGATTCCAGTCCGCATGTCGATGTGTCCTTGGGCAAGATACTTAACCCCAAATTGCTCCTGATGGCTGTGCCATCAGTGTGTGAATGTGTGTGAATGATTAGATTTCCTCTGATGGGCAGGTTGGGACCTTGCATGGTAGCCCCTGTACCCATTCAGCGTATGAATGTGTGTGAAGGGGTGAATGTGACTCATAGTGTAAAAGCGCTTTGAGTGGTCGGAAGACTAGATGGGCGCTATACAAGTACAGTCCATTTACAATCCATTTACCTTTAAATTGAAAGTCAAATGGAATCATGGATTTGGAGAATTGTGACACTCCTACTAAGGAGGTAGCCTGTTAGCATTGTTGCGTGAACCGGAGAGCCATTAGTTTGTTCAAATGGCATCCAGAAGATGCCAGTTTCCCACTCAGTGAATAAATCCTCATGTTTAATGGTGCCACTGACCAGTGTTACAAATCAGCCGGTTTTCCTAGTTACTGGTTACCTTTGTTTGTAAACGTTGGGAGTTTCTCATGGTGACAGCAGATGTTCCAATCATGGAGAGGAAATGTAGCTCACCTTGCAAATGCCTGATTATGATTTTATATCCTGATGATTTTATTCCTTTAGATTTAACACCTGGTATCAAAACCTGGGTGGGTTTTTTATTTTGAAGAAAATACATCAAAATATGGTTAAGAATAATTCTGATCCCACAGTTTCACTGAACTCTATAAACCATCAATAAGCTGAATTAATCAGATGGATAGTGTAGTCTATGAAATTGTGAGTGATATAAATCATAATCAGGCATTTGCAAGGTCAGCTACATTTCCTCTCCATGATTAGAACGTCTGCTGCCATGAGAAACCTGACATTTACAAACAAAGGTAACCAGTTAACAGGAAAACCAGTTGATTTGTAAGACCGGTAACAATTTAACTGCTAACTGTTGTTCTCTGACCGTCTGTTGACTGGAGGCTTCAAGTTCACAGCAACCACATCAACACTTCCAGCCCAAGACATGCTTGGTGCTTCAGAATAAAAGCACCATTGGTTCTGCTTTGATTCATTTCATTATAACGGTACATTGTTTGAACCGGTGTTACCATGTTAAACGCAACTGTTGCATAAATGGTCTTAAAATGACAATAATATCGTTTCTTGCAATTATTTCATTCTCTGGGCAGCACTTCACCAAAAAGCACGGCGTGAGAGGCAGTTTATCAAAGGGTGCCAGTGAAAATGAAGCTGCAAAAGACTCAACAGAGAAACATTCACATTGAAGTCCATTGAAAAATTCATTCAAAATCCATTGACAATTTAATATAACGATGATTGATGATGGATCACTCACTAACTAGTGATTGAAGTTACAACTAGTTTTTACTGAAACAAGTCCACATTTACCCACTAAATAGGCGCCGAATGAAACAGTGGATCCTAACATTACTTTATTTTCAAATATCATCCATCTTGCTTGTTCCACACCTACAAACAAGGCCTGTTTTAAATGGTGTATTTTTATATGGGAGTTCAGCAAGTGTCGTTAAGTTCAGAGACTGTTCAGTTGGGGTGTGCTTTCAGCACCTTCAGCAGACACGCCCCCACCGTTTCAGAGCATGGCAGGAGGATTTAGAAGGAAGCGTCAAATGTGGGACAAAAGTATTTGTGCTCATAGATTTAATTTGTAGCTGTAAACTTGGGATTTACACATACAATTGAGTTCTGTATGAGCTTTCTTCACCCACAAACAGATACGTAACTGCAGACCTATTTTGTAACTGCAAACCTTTGTGCAAATCTTCTTTCTGCACTATATCCTCTCTCGAGCCAAATGTTGTCAGAGACATAGAGCCTCAACATTTAATGATGTTTGCTTTTGATGAATAAGTTCACCTCAATTTAAAACGGCCTGTCCTGGACTCTTCAGACACGATGGCAAGCCCAGGCAAAGAGAACTACAGGATGAAGAGCTATAAGAACAAAGCGCTGAATCCTCAGGAAATGCGTCGAAGGAGAGAGGAGGAAGGAATCCAGCTTCGAAAACAGAAAAGAGAGGAGCAGGTAAACGCTGTCTCACCTTGAACCACTTGATTAAAACCCTTTTTACATTAAGTTTTATGTATGTAATCTAGACTTCCTGATTTTGTTACAGCCCTAGGATTGGGAACCAAAAACTGGTTCCAACTTAAAACCGAATCCAAAATGCCAAGAACCGGGTACCTGTTTAAAAAAAAAAAGAATTTTGGTTCTGCTTATCGGTTCCTTAAACGCGATAACCCTTTATTGTTACTAACAAAGGCTACATATCTGCAAGGACGTGGCTATCTGCCAGGACTTGTCTACATCATGCATCAATGCAACAGCGTGTCAATTTGTTTAGATACAAGCATGCATGGCTAATGTCACAACAGTGTGAAAGATGAACCAGTAAATGCTCAAAAGTGTGGCTTCACTTCATTAAAGAAAATGACGAGGCAAAGTACAATCCGTGTGGGAAGCTAATTAGCTGTAAGTCTGGTTGTACATCAGATTTGACCAAACATTTAAGGCAGCACAGTGTTGATCCAAAAGAATGTCCAGTGTTTGATGTCTTGCGGTCTCCTAGCCCAAGTGTGACATCAGCCAGCGCTAGCACCTCCAGTAGAGCCAGGGATACCTAGCCACAACACACCATTCTCCTTGGCAATAAAGGGAAAGATGACCAAGGAGAAAACTGAGGAGTGTCAAATACCACAGCATCCACAAGAAAATGTATGTACTGACTGTGGATCATACTTTTTTATTGTATGTATTTACTTTGTGAATGTTCCGTTAAAAAAATAAAATAAAAATTAAACAATAAAAGTCAAAGTAAACACTTAAAAGAGTAAAGATATTTTTGTTATCTAAACATTTGACCTTTTTTTTACCATGTTGTAATTGAAACTGGGAATCGATGAGAACAGTAATCGATAAGCAGAATCGGAATCAATAAAATTCAAACAATACCATACCCTATATAGCACCCTTAAATTCACAAATTCCTTCCCAGCTCACTCCCTGTGTTTTGAAACTCAACACATTTCAGTTATATCTCAAGACATCAACAGTAGGATATTTCAAATTTGGAGCATTTTGGTTTAATCATGAGTATTTGTGAGTATAACACATGACATTATGGATTTGATTATCATGGCTGTTCTATTAATTTAAATGAATGCAAGTCTGAAAAGTCTTAAAATGATCAACATTGTGTTTTTGTAATTCAGGGCTTCATAATGGCTCAATTACAGTTAAACCTCTGCACTTTTTCATATGTGCTGGTGTGTGCATGTCACAATCAGTTCATCAAACCAAGGTGGTAAAAATATAAACAGCAGCTTAATCATGTGACATTCACTCTGCCCACAGCTGTTTAAGAGGAGAAATGTATGTGTACCTACAAGTGATGAATCAATGCTGGAGTGTCCAATCCAGGATCCAGACATCAGTTCCACAGTACCTGTTGCAGGTGTAAGTGTTGGTCTTCTGTTGTGTTTATCTGGCCTGGCATTATAGCTAAAGCCATATCAAATTTCTATTAAGCTCACTTTCTTTCTGCAATTGTGAACATGATTTTAATTTTGAATATTTCTGTAATGTTGACTTTTGTGCAGGATGGGGTCATTACTCCAGACATGATTCAGATGATCTTCTCTGAAGACCCAGATCAGCAGCTAATCGCTACACAGAAATTCAGGAAATTACTCTCCAAAGGTTTGTGTTGCATCCGTGGAATTCTAATATCAGCATAATATATTCAATATCAAGTAAGACATACTTCAGTATGGAATTTCAGGACTAATAAAGATAAGCAGTAATTATTTGTTTGTCCTGGTCGATACTGATATGATAATATATAGGATATAGGATAATATAATAATATTAATCTTATAATTGCAAAAATGTAAAGAGAACAATAAAGGCTATATTTTGAGATTGACAAGTTTATTTTTCTAACCCAACTTCAATATTTAGAGAGCCTCCACCATCCTTAAAATGAAAAATACACATATTTGTTGTAAACTTGTTTGTAATAACCTTGGTTTATTTTACTTGCATGCAGACCAATTCACACCAGACCATAACTCTTTATAAACAAGGATGTGAAAATAACGTTAAATACTGTTGAACTGATTCATGGTTAACTAATGCCCTCAGAGTCCACTGTTTTGAAAGGCTGCAGGTCTTTTACAATAAACTGGTTAACAACCTGGTGGCATCAGTCATCCTCCCTCTGCTGATGTGAACAGACTCTCTGCTGCAGGTGCTGCTGGCAGAGAGGAGAGCTGGTTGGTCTCTGGCTCAAAGTCTGCAAGAATTCAATTCATTTAAGATACTTGGCTAATAAGGCTCAATCATTACAATTAGCATTCATTTAAAGCTGGTTAATAATGGTTCACTATGAGCATAACAAGCTCTGTATAGTTGTAAAAAAATTCCAGTTGTAGATTAAGTGAGTTTATGTTCTGCTGGTTCAACAGTTGTTTGATAAATTGTTGGTACTGTCTCCCTTACTGGCAGATTTTGTTGCACTTTTTGATAACGAGCATTGTTGTTCACTTGGGTAAAGTATAACATAAAGTCCATTTCATTCTCTGTGCTGTGGCCTCTGTCCCGGCGTGTGTGTGTGTGTGTGTGTGTGTGTGTGTGTGTGTGTGTGTGTGTGTGTGTGTGTGTGTGTGTGTGTGTGTGTGTGTGTGTGTGTGTGTGTGTGTGTGTGTGTGTGTCTCAGCCCCGCCTTGGTGCCAACAGGCACCAATGCAGAGGCAAAAATTCCCATTCAGAAGCAGATTTTGAGTAGCATTACTAGTCTTGGCCAAGGAACCTCATTATCAGCATAATTATCAGCTAATATTTCCATTATTCGAGCACTGAAGTAAAAGGAAAAAAATATTATTTTCTTATATATCGGCCTTCGCTATATTGTCCATCCCTTTTATTAAGTCCAAGTAATAATCTCTCACAGCTTTATCTATGTATCTGTTTACTGCTCTTTAGTCTGTTGATGAAGATTTTACTTTTTGCAGTGCATTGTTGACGGGACTGTGTTGTTACACACTGTACCTGAACTAAGGATGGGAATTGAGAACCGGTTCCAGTTGAGTTGTTCCAATCCATCGGAATTGTATGCCTCCAAGCTTATCAGTTCCTTTTATCAATGCCCAGGCATGTGATGTTGACAGAAAAAGGCGGAATTCAACTGGGAGGGCAGTGCAGCAGACTGTCTACAGTGTGTACATGCTAGAGTTATCTTCGGTTATCTTGTAATCCATCTTCAAAAAAGGCAGCGGTTGCAAACATTTTTTGATTTAGTGAGTAAATAAATTACCTTTTGTGAGATGAACATGAAGTATACTGTGAACTTTCTACGTCATCACCGCAGAGCGGAGCAGCAGTGACAAATGGGATGAGACCAGCTGACCAACACACACTGCAGAATTAAACAAATTAAACCAACACTGAGGTCAGAAAAAGAGAGGAGAATAGAAAATAACTCAGTGCTCAGTCTTTTTCACCTGAAAAACCCTGCATCCGTTCAGCGTCTTGGACAACAATGGCTTTCCCTGGAGCTAAAGGTGCAGCAGAGAGGCTGCTCTCCACTGCTGGAGACATAGCGTTAATGTTAAACACAGCGGAGCACTCCTCCCCCTCATTGTGTTATTCTCATACAGACAGGAGACTGTAAGATGCTTTCAAATTAATTCATTGAAACAGTTAACTTTTGGTTGCAGACCATTCATCATATTTACCAGTTATGTTTCATTTATTCATCAGCATGCAAGATCATTGATAATAAAACAGTTGTGTTGACACAAAACAAATTCCGCAAAACCATCACAGTGTTGACCACTAAAGACAGAAAAAATAATAAATGAGTAATTAAAAGCTGATATAAAAAAAGGAAAAGATAATTACACTTTCTACTGAACACAAAGGTAACAGAGGCTTTTAATCTCTTTTTGCATATACTTGATGAGAGCCATTGCTTTCTTTTAAATCAAGTTAAAGTCAATGAGAGATTAGTCGTGTTGTGTTCTTCTGTGCAGAGCCCAACCCTCCTATAGATGAGGTCATTTCCACTCCTGGTGTTGTGAATTGTTTTGTGGAGTTCCTGAAGAGGAGTGAAAACTGCACACTGCAGGTAAGAGCTTCACTACACAGCAGACAGCCTGTATGCCTGAAGCTATGATTAGCAAGACATATAAACTTAGCATAATAAGTAAGGAAATTTGTGTTTGGTAGATTATTTCTTTGTTGTAACAATGCTTCTTGGCAATAAATCTTATACGGTTGGAAAGCCTGTTTATTTCCCTTTTAAATGGTGCCACATTTGTAAGGAACATGCATTTGTGGGATGAGCAGCAGAGCTGAGCATGTGGGTTGCACCTATGAAAAATTTGCCAAATCTTCTCTGCCAATGCCAAACAGCTTATTTTGCTGTTGCTATTGACTTGTTTTGAGCTTCTGGTACCCCCAAGCACGAATCAGGTGCCTGACTGGCACCTGATTCGTGCCAGACGACCAACACAACCACGTTGGCTGACTTGTGACAAATGCTGGTTGAAGAATGGGATGCCATCCCACAGCAGTGTGTGACCAGGCTGGTAACCAGCATGAGGACCAGGCTGTTGTGGCTGCGTATGGTTCTTCCACATGCTTCTGAGGCTCCTGTTTGTTAAATGAATAAATTGTTAAATTGCCAATATGTGTAGTTCTCTTGTTTCTTCAAACTTCAATCATCCAGTACACCAAACACCAAACAAGAGTCAATGGCAGAAAAATAGCAGTTTGGTATTGGCAAAGATTTGTCAAATTTTTCATGGGCACAACCCACATACTCAGCTCTGCTGCTCATCCCACAAATGCATGTTCTTTACAAATGTGGCACCATTTAAAAGGAAAATAAACAGGCTTTCCAACCGTATAAGATTTATTGCCAAGAAGCATTGTTACAACAAGGAAAGTTTATTTCTTAAGTTTATTTAGTCATCTGAATGTCTAAATGGTTTTTAAAAATCAAATAAGAACTATGGTTTTCCAGTATAGAGTGCCACTGCTTCTACTGAAAACATGGTACTAAACACATATCTTGTGCTCACCATGTAATGTGAGCAGTGATTTGATCTCAACTGTACCTACCAAGAATAACTTGTACCAGGCAATGTAATGAATGTATTTAATTAATCTGAAATGTCACTTCAGCAGTCCAGAACTTAAAATGATCTCTATTGCTCGATTTGTAGTTAATTGTGAAGCAAATAATTGCACAAGAAAAATGTCAAGTAATAAACTTGACCCTAGTCATTTCAGAGTGTGGATTGACTATGATGTCATTTTTGTGTGCATTATGTGCGTCTTCAAACAGTTTGAGGCAGCCTGGGCTCTAACCAACATTGCCTCAGGTACCTTCCTGCACACCAAGGTGGTGATTGAAACAGGAGCTGTGCCCATTTTCATTGAGCTGCTGAACTCCGAGTATGAGGACGTCCAGGAACAGGTGAGAGCCTACAAGATAACACATTAAATATGAGCTTATGCGTTATTGTTAACCATAAAACTGTATATATTTGAAATAAGTCTTTGTTGAAACAGTGTATTGTTGAACTGCTGGCTCGGATTTTTGCTTGTATTGTATAATTGTGGTCTGGTAACACACCACAAAGGAATTAACTGAGGACAGATATCGAGTAGACTTTATAGCAAAAAAACAATATGAAGCCTTTCTGCACCTGACCGAATAAACACACCACTTAGAAGTGGATGTGAACGAAAAGCTGTATACCACAAGAGGATGTAAATTTGTTATCTCTGGTTCTAGTAAACCATTGTGGGCACTGGGCAATGTTGCAACATAATGAGTGGGACTGATTATTAGATTGTATTTTTTTTATGATTAGACGCATAGTTTGTCAGTTATTTAATTTGCTGCATCTAATGATTATTTTCGTTATTGATTAATTTGCTGATTATTCTCTTGATTAATTGATTATTCATTTTGTCTATGAACTGTTTGAAAATTGTGAAAAATGTCTGTTTCTCAGAGCTCAAGGTGGCATCTTCAAATGTCTTGTTCTGTTTGATCAGCAATCCAAAATCCAAAGACATTCAATTTACAATGGTATAGGTCTATATTTATAATCTGGGCTCTACTGGAATATCTTTGCATGATTTACAGTAAAAACAAACAAACAAACAAAAAACTCCTTGTTCATCTTATACTTGCCCTTTTTGCAGCACTTTAGTTCAGCCTTTGTCTGAAGCAGGCTGTTTTACCTCCTGTCTCTTGAAGGACCCCCTCTGATGAGCCTACTCTGTTCTGATTGGTTAGCTCCAGGAAGCTTCCCCTCAGCAGACCTCCCCCATCTCCAGAGGCTATGTAAACAAACAGTAGTAGTACAGTGGAAACCGCTTATAGTGATCAACTGCTTATATGGATCAAAAAGCTCGGGACAGAATCATTCCCATACAAATGCTGTTTAAATATTTCGCTCACAGTAATCAAGTAGTCCGCTTATAGTGTTCATTTTCGGTCTTTTCACACATAAATACATAGGAGAAAAAAAAATTAAACTACAGTAATTCCTCTTTCTTTTTACTTTACTCCCATAGTACACGTATGATGTGTATTTAGCAACTGCAGCACCATTATCAGGCATTGCGGTGACGTTATGACATGGATACTTCATCTCCATGATAGAAAGAAGACATCAGATAACATGAGTCAGATACAGCTTCTCCCTGTCTCTTTGGTCGCTAATTTCATCTCTGATGGTTAAATGTCTCTCTTTGTGGCTGTTGTGTGAATTTATCTCCTTAACAAGAATGCAGCAGAGTTCATATAATGTGCTGTAGGTAGTTTGCTTGTTGAAGTTACAGCGAGCTGTCTGGACTCCCTCATTCATTTGGAATTGATCCTGTTTTTAATTGAGTGGTTGTTCAGTCACCTGTTGATGTTGTGTAATTAGTGAATGAGTGTGCAGGAGGTCTGGCTGCTTGTTGTGACAATCTCGTTTTTTTTAAGCTGAGTTGTATATTGAGTAATAAGCTTAAAATAACAAGTGTTAACATGTCAGCTTTGTAGACTATATTGCATATAGATAAGAGTGTGTAAGTCATGTGTTTGATACATGCATTAATACTTTTTGTGAACCTACACTTTTAGATCTGTGAATGTTTTTAGTATTCAGTCATTCTAGTATTCAGCACTGATCTGTACCTGTATCAGATTATAAGCTTTGTGGTACTTTATATATTTCTGTATACCAAGAAAATACATAGGAAACGTGTAAATCATGTGATATGTTGTCTATTTTTGATGAGAACATAAATCTGTTGTCACAATAGAACACTATAAATCTGAATTTTACTTTGTTGGTAAAATGACACATTCAGAACCACTCCACGGCTAAAATGAGCACTTCTTTGTTTAGAAACAATATGTATATGCCAAATGTAGCCTATTTAAAGAAGCAGCCTTTTCACCACTCAGGGGTTTTTGTTTTTGAAAGCAAATAGTTTTATTGGCATATAAAATTGCGAAAAACAAGAACCCCCGCCAGGCCAAAAATAATTTTTTAAATGTCAAAAATAACGCCCAATGTCCATTCATTTGCAAATCAATAGCGTTTGGGAGCCTCTGAGCAGCGCGGTTTCAAAACGTGAGTCAATGTCTGTGTTGTTGCCTAGGAAAAACCAGGTAGAGTAACTCCTTTTAAGGAATAGGACAGAGTGTAAGCGAGGGAGTGGTACAGCGATTGCGTCTCTCCAAAAGTTGATTCGGGTTCAACGTTCTCACTTCGGGCCGCTGCGGCCCCCACCCCCACACCTAAATTAACAACCCATGTGCTGCCAGCTGGTTACCTGAGGCTGGTTCTGTGTGCACATTGAAATAATGACAGGGAAAAGAAAGTCTCTCAATGAAAAACGTAGTTTCCTTGAAGCTTATGACAAACTGCCAAAAACAAACCAACAAGATGCAGCAGTGAAACAACAAGCGTATTTTGAAATGGTCAATAAAATTCAGTAAATAGCAAAGCTGCCTGTTGTTTCATCACTTTATATTCATGTAATAAATATACAAATGTCAATAAGATAGTAATCTGCATGAGAAATTAAATAAGGAAGAAAAATTTGGTTATAATAATGACCAGCTTATAGTGATCAATTTGACCCGGACAGACGTGATCACTATAAGCAGTTTCCACTGCAGTAGGATTTCACTGCCTTTTCTCATTCTTGACTCAAAATGGTTTCCAATTCTCAAATACATCTGCACATGTTTGAAAGCCCAAATCCAATCCGAAATATGAGAGTGGACAATGCAAACAACACATGGGAAAAACCTTAGCAACATGCATGCACGAACAACGTCATAACGAGGAGGAAGTAGAAGTAACATCGCAAATGAAGCGTTCAGAGCAGGTTGAAGCCTGGCATTGATCCAGGTTCCAGTACACTTGTTGCCCATACCAGCGCAAACGGGCCTGACGGTGAAGGGCAGTCATGGCAGGCCTCCTGGCAGCCCTATGAGACCGGTGATTGGCTGTATGCAGTCTGTTCCGGATTGTCTGGGCAGTGAGCCGTCAGCCATATCGTCCTGCAAACCTTGACTGCAAATCTGTAGAAGACAGTCTACGGTACCTAAGTGCTGACAGGGTGAGGAAATGGTCTTCTTTGGGTGTTGTCTTCTTGAGACGCCCACTTCGCGGCCTGTCTCTGACATCCCCCGTTATATGGAACTTGGCCTTCACTTTGGAGATGGTACTAGGGCTCACTCCGAATAATGCCGCAACTTGGTTTTGCGGAACACCAGCTTGAAGTTGCTCTATCGCACAGGCCCTATCCAGATCAGTCAAATGTGGCATGCCGATTCTTGGAGCAGACACCTACTGACCACTGTAGCAGAGCCCATGCTCAGAGGTGCTGCCAGTCAGGTGCCAATCAGGCCAATGAGTCACATGATAATCTTAATAGTTCACTGATTGGTGTAGTACATCTGTCCAATCAACACACAACAATGCATTAAGTGTCATAGGCAATGCTGAGCTGGTGAGATGTACTGTTGGACTACAGTGTGTACAGTGACTTGTGTGGTGTGTTTCAGGCAGTGTGGGCGTTGGGGAACATAGCTGGAGATAATGCCGAGTGCAGAGACTATGTGCTCAACTGTGGCATTCTGCCATCTCTACAGCAGTAAGTGTCCTTGCTCTCAGTGTATTTTGTGTCCATCTGAATTTGTTGTATGTGATGTGATAACATCTGGATCCCTTTTTTGTCATATCCAGACTGCTCGCTAAATCCAACCGTCTCACAACAACCCGCAATGCAGTATGGGCGCTGTCAAACCTGTGCCGGGGGAAGAACCCACCACCTGATTTTGCCAAGGTCAGTCCAGTTGTCATGACTGAATTGGAATACTGGAGCCCATTGTCTTTATTTCTGTTTGCAGCATTTATTCTTTAACTGTTAATTCAGCTCTGATCGTAAACTGTCCCTCTGTCTTTGTCCTTGTCTCTGGTGTCTGTCAGGTATCTCCTTGTCTCAGCGTACTATCCAGGCTTCTGTTCAGCAGTGATCCAGATGTGCTGGCTGATGCTTGCTGGGCTCTGTCCTATTTGTCTGACGGCCCTAATGAGAAGATCCAGACAGTCATTGACTCCGGGGTCTGCCGCCGGCTGGTGGAGCTGCTCATGTAAGAAGCTGTTAACAGCTCATTATAGGAGAGGAGTTATTAGGTGATTCACTAGAGGAACAGCAGGCCAAGCTGAATTTTCAAAATATTAAGATGGCATGTATGTGATAATGCCTGACCAGGTGTCCTGATATGATAAGGTAATGGACAGCGCAAGGCTACTTATTAAAGGGAAAAGGGATGTGTTTAAGTTGTCACCACTTTTAACTGCTTGTAGGCAGTTCAACCCAGTGGATAGGATTGTCTCATCTCTGATTTATCTGGTAATGCAGTGTGGTTTCCTGCAGTTTACTGTACTTTACACACTGATCTAGACTGGGTATTAATAGCAATGTGTGAAAAAATTCATTCTTCTGAGAATCACGATTCTTATATTCTACAATTCTGAATCAAATTACAAATGTCAAGATTCAAGATTTGTAATAATGTTAGTTATTAATGTTGACAGACCAAAAGAGGCGGAACTCAACCTTGAGGCTAGTGTACATTACACACGTGCTTGAGTTTTCTTGCAGTTCATCTTCAAAAAAAAGCAAACATTTGGCTTTTACAAAATGTATTTAAACTTAATAATTAGCGATGCAAGACAAAGGTGAAGTATTCTGTGAATACTTCATACGCCATCACCCAGAGGCTTATGTTAGCACTGCACTGAACACGAACACTGTAGCACATTACAAAACTTCAAGTCTGTGGTGGGGTGAAAAAAAATGTCTGAAATGTCTGTGCCTGCACAGTGCTTTGGTTTATGATGGCTTTCAAGGTTGTTTTTTTTCTATTGCCTACATTGTAGAACAATACTTAAGACATCAAAACTATAAAATAACACATATGGAATCATGTAGTAAACAAAAAGTGTTAAACAAACCAAAATATCTTTCGTATTTTAGATTCCTCGAAGTAAGCATTGTTTGCTTGGATGACAGCTTTGCACACTCTTGGCATTCCCTCAACCAGCTTCATGAGGTAGTCGCCTGGAATGCTTTTCCAACAGTCTTGAAGGAGTTGCACTGTATGCTGAGTACTTGTTGACTGCTTTTCCTTAACTCTGCGGTCCAACTCATCCCAAACTATCTCAAATGGATTTAGGTCAAGCAAGGTGGAGGCCAGGTCATCTGATGCAGCACTCTCCTACTTGGTCAAACAGCCTTACATAACCTGGAGGTGTGTTTTGGGTCATTGTCCTGTTGAAAAACACATGACGGTCCCATTATGCACAAACCAGATGGGATGGCGTGTTGCTGCAGAATGTTGTGGTAGTCATGCTTGTTAAGTGAGCCTTGAATTCTGAATAAATCACCAACAGTATCACCAGCAAAGCCCACCCACACCATCACGCCTCCTCCATGCTTCACGGAGGGAACCACACGTGCAGATACACTCCCCTCACCTTCTCTGCGTCTCATGAAGACATAACAGTTGGAACTGAAAAATCTCAAATTTGGACTCATCAGACCAAAGTACAGATTTTCTCTGGTCTAATGTCCATTCCTCGTGTTTCTGTTATTATTGGTCTCCCTCACTAGTGATATCTTAGCAGCAATTTAACCATGAAGGCCTGATTCACGCAGTCTCCTTCAAACAGCTGATGTTGAAATGTGTCTGCTACTGGAACTCTGAGAAGCACAATGTGGGCTGTAAATTGAGTTGTTAATTGGTGATTTTTTGAGGCTGGTAACTGTAATGAACTTCTCCACTGCAGCAAAGGTAACTCTTCCTTTCCTGGGGCTGTCCTCATGAAAGCCAGTTTCATCATAGCGTTTGATGTTTTTTGCGACTGCACTTGAAGGAACTTAGTCTGTGTAAGGGAAAATCAGAGATTTCTTTTGAAACACATTATACATGTTAGAAAATAATCCTGATGTTGTACAGGGCAAATCGACATGACCGAGTGATTGTGGCCACATGAACCTTAAAGGTTAGTTGGCCATCGATCATGACATCCAAGTTTGGGGCAGACTTTGTGAGCATGAGTTAGGTTAAGACAGGAAGAGCTGGGTATCGTCAGCATTGCAATGGTATGAGAAACCATGGGAGCAGATGATTGTGCCAAGTGAGGTGGTGTATTTTGAGAAAAGAAGGGGACCAAGCACTGACCCTTGAGGAATGCCTGTGGATAAGCTCTGCGGTTTGGACACTTCTCCCCTCCAATATACTCTAAAATATCTGCCTGAGAGGTAGGACATGAACCAGCAGAGGGCAGATCCTGAGATACCAAGCTCAGTGAGTGTGAAGAGGAGGATTCTGTGGTTAACTGTGTCAGCTGACAGATCTAGCAGCGAAATGGCTGAAGATTGACCAGCAGCTCTAGCTGAGTGTAGTGATTCCATAACCGATAGAGAATGTCTCGGCAGAGTGCCCCCACTTAAAGCCAGACTGATTTTGGTCTTACAGGTTGTTCTCAGAAAGGAATCCAGAGACTTGGTTAAAGACTGTGTGCTCAAGTATTTTTGATAGGAAGGGCAGGAGTGAAAACCATCTGTAGTTTTCAACCTGGGCTGGGTTGAGTGGTTTTTTTTGAGCAGACTTTGGAGACTTCCCCTCAGTCAGAGGGGAGAATGAGGAGAGTGTGGTGCTGTTTAGGTTTGCCATGGTGGTCGATGTTACACGATGTTGGAACATACACCGATTACATGACTTGCCCACCGCCAATACTGTGGTTTTCGGCGGCAGTTTCATTTTTTTCATTTTTGCCTATCAGCGCCCATGTACATCAAATAAAAAAACACCAATTTGTAAAGTATCAAGTTTGTTTTCGATACTTAGACGGATGACAGACACTACAATTATAAACTGACAGTGTCAGTCACTGTCAGTAACATGACAGTCCAGCTATACACGGAGGACGACCTGCTGGCAGCAGCCTGAAGCCCGCCATCACTAACTCTTAAATAAAGGGAAGATCTATACGAAAAATCTGATGTTAAAGATCAAAGTAAGCGCTCTTCAGATGAGGGTCATTGACAAATATCTTATTTTGTAAAATGTCAGGCATAACCAGTAACACCGGTGTTGTCACGATTTCATTAGTCGATGGGAAAATTTCCTCATCATGGCATCCCTAGACCTGTTAGCTGGAAGCTGCAGACTGAGTTGGTCATGCTCAGAACTGGTTACTGATCGCAGAGACCTTGTCAGTAAAAAATGGGGCGAACATGTCTGCACTGAGCAGAGTGAAGGGCGGAGGAGGAGGCAGAGTGAGGAGTGAGTTAAAAGCAGAGAACATTTTCCGCATGTCTGTGGTGCCACAGATCTTGTAGTTAGTTGAGCAGGTCTTGCCATAATATGGATTACTACAGTAGTGGAACTGGGCTATTTGCTGTATACCAACACTACCTCAGCACAACACAACT
Source organism: Thunnus albacares (assembly GCF_914725855.1). NCBI lineage: Eukaryota > Metazoa > Chordata > Actinopteri > Scombriformes > Scombridae > Thunnus > Thunnus albacares. The sequence continues at coordinate 883,152 of NC_058113.1, forward strand.
GATGGTCTCAAACGCATTAAGAAAGCAAATAGATTCCACCAATTAACTTTGACAAGGAACACCTGCTGGTTAAGATATTGCCAGTAGTGTTCAAAGCTGTCATCAAGGCAAACTGTGACTAGCTTGAGGAATCTAAAATATGAAACATATTTTGCTTTGTTTACATGTTTTTGTTTACTACATAATTTCATGTTATTTTATAATTTTGATGTCTTAAGTATTGTTCGACAATGTAGAAAATAGTAAAAAATTAAGAGAATCCCTTGAATGAGTAGTCATATCCAAACATTTGGCTGGTATTGTATACTTCATATGTCCTGCTAATCATCAGAAAAAGTATTTTTCATGGCCATGGTATAATGCTTGTTTTGAGATTCATGTAGAGATGATGATGATGATGATGAACCACATTCTAGCGAAGAATTTAAGTGTGTTTTCTCCACAATACTAATTCAATACAAAATTGCATTGAAGCTTTCTCAACATATTGTGTGAATGTTGTTTGGGTGTTTTGTTTTTTTTTTTTTTTTACAGGCACAGTGACTACAAGGTGGTTTCTCCTGCTTTACGTGCAGTGGGCAATATTGTGACGGGAGATGACATTCAGACACAGGTATAGGATTGTTCACTTGTCTCAGTACACGCTGATTCCCTCACTTTATTTATTCATTGATTTATACACAAGGGAGCACATGTAATGAAATCTGATATATTACTGTTATCTCAGGTGATCTTGAACTGTTCAGCTCTGCCATGTTTACTGCACCTGCTTAGCAGTCCCAAGGAGTCCATCAAAAAGGAGGCGTGCTGGACTGTGTCTAACATCACAGCAGGAAACAGAGCTCAGATTCAGGTAAAGACTGCTTTACATGGGTTTAGTGTGTCATGTCTGAAGAAGGGCTGCCGTTCTGTGTAGCTGACATCATTTCTTCTCTTGTCAGAATGTGATTGATGCCAACATCTTCCCTGTACTGATTGAGATCCTTCAGAAGGCTGAGTTCCGCACAAGGAAGGAGGCAGCTTGGGCTATTACTAACGCCACCTCTGGAGGCACTCCTGCACAGATAAGGTATGTTTACCATACTTATCCATTCTGAAGGCAAGGAAACACTGAAATCATCATCAAGTTTTTCATGGATAAAAGGGAATATTACCAGTGATTATAGCAATACAGCACACTTTTACATTTATTGCATTCAATATATTTAAGCTCAACTGCAGTTGGAACCAGAACAACATCATTAACAGTCTAAACAGCTTTCTGCCTTGTTGGTAGAAATGCCAATCCGGTCATATTTAAATTGATTGTATCCGCTAAAATAAAATAAAAATGGCTGTACTCTACTGTCCACCTCAGCCTGCTAGTGCCACAAAGCTGCTCTTTGTTATGACAGCCTATAGCATGAGTGTTTCACTGTATGTACGATTGAAAATTATTTGAACGGACCGTTGTGATTCAGACTCAGACTGGCAAAATACATGGGTTCACTAAACTCAGACACTAAAGAATCTGTTATATCTCCCCTCTCTTTAATACTTGTTTTGTGTGAACAGGTACCTGGTGTCTCTGAATTCCATTAAGCCCATGTGTGACCTGCTGACAGTGATGGACTCTAAGATCGTGCAGGTGTCTCTGAACGGTCTGGAGAACATCCTCAGACTGGGAGAACAGGAAGCCAAACAGAACGGAACTGGCATCAACCCTTACTGTGCTCTCATCGAGGAGGCTTACGGTACAGTTCTGCAACTCAACACACAGCTAACATATTAACACTATTCACACCCACACCTCCATTCACTTTTTAGACACTTGATAGGAATTTCCATATTTTGTTGCTGGCTCACTATCAGAAATACATCTGTGAACAGGCCAACCATTCTGCTGTTACATCCAGGTTTGTTATCTGATTAGCCTGTCAATGAATAGGTTTCTTGTTACCGTATATTTATCTTGTTTCTGGTTGAGACTATTGAATTTATCCAGTGACTGATAAAGTAGTTTTTGCCAGAAGTGCCTTTTAATTGAAATGTCTTAAACATAAATGAACAGCTAAATATCCACACAGTTTGATGTGCTTTAGAAAAATTGGATCAGTGTCATAAATATGTTTACACCAACCTACCCACAAAAAGTGTACAAGCTCCTTAAGCACATAAATGTAAAAATAGACAAAAATTTGATGCCTTCAAATGCCAAAGACATTTGATGCCTTCAAATCCAACTTTGTTATTAATGTAGCAGAAACATCAAAGAAGCCTGCAATGACTGTGGACTGTTGAATCAGGCTCTGGCTCTCACCTCGTGTGCATTAGTTTCATTTAAGCCCATCTTGACCCTTCATAGTCTGACAAACAGCTGTGGAAGCGACACACTGTTCTGCAGTGTCAATGTATTTATGAGCCAGTGTCACCACCCAGTGGATGTGTTTGAAACACGTTCCTCTCACATTGAATGGAATTCATTACACGCTGGTGACAACTGCTTTATTCAGCCTGTATTTTTAGTACATCCTAGCGCAGATGGTTACATTGCAGGTCATTTAACAAACCAATGTTTAGTAGAATGATCACTAGCACTGTATGTCTTGCTATGACCTCTGTGTTGTGGCCTTCAAAGTCTCCATCAAAAGAACAAAATTTCAATTTAAATCAGGTAATATCTCATTAGAGCAGTAGTTGACAGTTTTTGAAACCCAGTTCTTAAGATTCATACTACAGTTCAGTCGTTCCTGTTGTACTTTTGCCACAGAGTTGTGTGAAGTGTAGTACAAAAATATGGACTTTGTGTGTATGTGTGTCTGTGCATGCACAGGCCTGGACAAGATCGAGTTCCTGCAGAGCCATGAGAACCAGGAGATCTACCAGAAGGCCTTCGACCTGATTGAACACTACTTTGGTGTGGAGGAGGAGGATGCCAGCCTGGCGCCGCAGGTGGACCAGAGTCAGGGCCAGTTCATCTTCCAGCAGCAGGAAGGACCCATGGAGGGTTTCCAGCTCTAACCCCAGGTCACCTCCACAACCCCTCCTTCTTCCAGGTTTCTAAACCCCCGCTGGAGACAGCGGCCTGCTGGCCTGCAAACTCTCTTGGGTACTCATCTTGTCTCTCCTGGGCCAGCTCCACCAGCTCCCCCCCAGACCTTCACTTCTACTATGCCTTCACCACCAACTCTGGAGAGACAGAGAGATTTGTGAATAATGAGGTGACAAGTGACAGCACATGTGGCTCATTGATGCCATTTGAGACTGTGGGGACCTGCGTGAAGGGCTCGCCTCTGCAGGTTCCCCTCCCACTGATGAGATGTCTATGCCATGGAAAGCCTACTCATGTTAAAGAAAGAATTCTGCTACAGTATGATTTTCCTTTGACTTCCTGTCATATTATTTTTATCATTCTAAATGATGTTACAATTAGAAACTAGTGTCTCCAAATCAGCATCCATATCCCTTTATGAATGTGAAACTACCTCTTCAGTCTTCAGAGAAAAAGAAAGGAAGGACAGAAAAGCTCTGAATGAACGGATAGAGCATTTTCTTTTATTATGGCTAAAATCCACTCTTGAGTAAAATCCCTGGTGTTCAGATTTGGGGTTCTGTGGCTGACCTGCCAGCAGCCTGTAAGCAGGTAGTGGATGTAAATACAGTACTACTGTACGTCCTGGTGTTGTCATATTAAAACTCTGAAGCAGCTGCACATGTTCTCTGGGCTCTTTCTCCTCTCCTGTTGATCTAAATGGACTTAATGATCACCTAGAGACTTGGTGGTCTTTTATTTATTTGTCTTCTGAGATCCGTTGAGGAGCTCTTTCTCTTCTCCAGCCTTCAGCTCAGACTGAAAGCAACTGCTTCCTGAATTATATAACCGGACAACTGGCACAAGTTAGTTTGAAATCTGCAACTGTGTTGGCTGTTCACTAGTGTTTTTGCTGCTTATTTTGAATGTTCTTTATTTCAGAAAGCAGTGTCAGGGCAATGCGACATGATGCAGTGTGTGCAACAATCTCACTAGTTAATGAGATGTTTGCTTTATTTCCTACCTTGTCACCCTGAACTAGCAGCATGATGTATCTTAAATTATTTTTTTCTGTCTGCAATCGTTTCCCTTGATGTGATGGGATTAGTTGACTGAATTGGAGGGGTTTGTATATTATATATACATGTAAGAAAGTGTAAAGAAAGTATTTAAGTGGCTGTGGGAAGGTGTGATATGCTGTTGCAGTACTTACAGTCCATCACTGCTTCTACTTTATGCATCTTCAATCATTTCTGTTTGATTTTGAGGAGGTTTGTGTCAGCGAAACCTTTACACTTTGATTTTTTTCATGATCTGATTTTGTGGTTGAGGTCTTACGATGGAAACAGTGTTTATTTTCCTTCTTGAGGCTCTATCTCTGAACCATGAAAAGACAGTTTTTCGATATGTGCATATTTGACTACAGCAACTTTAATTGGTGGAAAACCAAACATGAAGTCAGTCTATATTTACATGAAATGGAAAATAGTTATAATGCCGAAATTACATCAAGCACATTCAATCGTGTATAGTTTTCTAAAATCTCTGGTTTGTATGATTGTATATCATTTTTTTAGGTTTTGGTAGTGTAATTGTTTTCTCCTGTTTGGGAATTATTTTGCTGTGTTCTTGTGGCTCTCAGTAGAAATCCTCTGTTAGAACTCCAGCAGCCCGTGTACAGGAGGGAATGACTGTATGCAGCCACAGTCTGTGGTTACTTACACTGACTGGACCACACAAGACTGGCAGTGAAGCTGGGTTAGGCTGCCTGTAGTGCTGCCTGGCCCCTCTGCGTTGGGAATGCACATGTGATATTGTGTAACAAAAACTAATAAATTGATCTGTTGGATACAGACCTTACACACTTGTTTCTCTGCTGTTCTGATGCTTTGCTGTTGCCTCACTTCCTAATAAATGCACAGTGTTAAGTAATGTTTATTGATATGCAGGCAAATGAATGAGACTTCTAAAGGAGTCTCTCTTTGACACAGCACCTAAATGAACCTCACATGTAGTATGGTACTGACCCATGTTTATTTGTTATTTTGTGTAATGTTATTAGATGAATCTAATTGAGGCTGGCTTTATTTGATGTTACTATTCCCAGCAAATCCCATGAAAACACCTAAATCAACAGTGAATTTATCATACTCTAGTCTAAGTCTGTCTAGTACAATAGAATTTTTTATGTTGGTTTCAGTCACTTAGATTTCTTGATAATAAAAATAAAAATGTAAAATAGTACCAGCCATCAATGGATTTCATTTGACTTAGCTTAGTCAGGGCGGATGCCAATGGAAGATTAGTCTACCCATTAGTAGTAGATCCAGAATTTCTCTTGGTTTATGAGCTAAGAGGTTGCCAGGTATCACAAGACAAATTTGCCTTTTAACGTTGCATGAAAATCTCTACCACTGCAATACACTTGAGGACCTGTCTTTAATCCACTGAAGAAGTACACTGAAGTGTACTGTTCAGGGGTTAAGTTGGAGCCTTCAGGGGAAAGTCCCAGAAAAAACTATCCAGGTTGCATTTTAAGTTCCATGTGGAAGATGACACAAAGTTATTCTCTTATATTCTTATTTTAATAAACAGGCACAACACAGAAAATACAAATCTGACTTTTTATGCAGATGGAGGAGAGACACTGGAGTAGTTCTCATTGAGAAATGTAGTGTTGGTTGTAGTGTATGGAGTATATATGATATTGACTCTTAACCTGTTACGAAAAGATTTTTTGTGTTTGTTTGTTGGTTTTACTTTAGCATTGTATTTTCCCACTCTTCTTGGTCTGGTTCAGTTCTAATGTCTACCTCCCATGTACTAATTGTTAATCAATATGATACGACACACACATTTATCAGGTGGGAATTTGCAGTGGACAAAAGGGAATGCCGACCCTGTAAGTGTGCAAAATAAAATATAGATCAATAAAAACAAATGTCTCATGGGAATTGCATGTTTGGTAATATCAAACAAATTTTCAGTGTTGAGTATCTTCTTTATCTCAGGGGGGAGCTGTTGTGTATTGTATGTACAGATAGTTGACAAATTTAAGGAAAAACCAGTACAGGTCTGAATGCTTGACCCCTACAGTGTGGGGATCTGGTGGCTCAGTTATGCTGTGGGGGGCATTTTGCTGGCATGGTTTGGGTCCACTGTCCCCTTAGAGGGAAGAGTGACTGCAAGTCAATACAAAGTCGTTCAGGCCTGAACTGGTCTTTAATCTGTCACCCATCTGTATTACTCTTAGAAAGGAGGGGGATATAAACAGACATACAGAGAGAGTTAGGGACTGTACAAAAATTATTCGAGTGGGAAGGGGAGCTGAATCTTATATTTCACTTAAAAAAACAAAGCCCACCCCAGTGTTGATAATATTATAATATTTAGTACAACTGGTTTCACCATTAATTAGTCAGAAGTGCATAAATAATTTAAGATGTATACAACTTAATATGTTAATGTAACAAAGATATTCACAAGATCCACCAGATCACACATTAGAAATAATGACAGACATAAACATTCCAGCCACTCTGGTCCTGACCCAATACAGCTGTGTAAGCGCTGGTTTTACATGCAGTCACTTTGCTTTTTACATAGAAAGTAATCTGTATATATGGAGTTCTGAATGTCTTGCTAACAGTTTGATGATCAGGTGTGTATCTTCAGGTTGTCCATGAAAACATCCCTTCATTGATGAATTGATCATATTAGTGATGTTTCAAACAATAAATTACATGGTCATCATGTTTCAGTTCACATCACTGATAAATTGAAGAAGGGAACTTGTGTTGCTGAACTTGAATGACACTGCAGGCTAACTTTATATGACACACTTAACCTTACTGTGGTTCTGCTTTCAATTATGATGCAGATACAGTGAATGTTTGAGACACTTTGAGCTAAAGGTAGATGGAGTAATGACATTCAATCACTAATAAAGATCTACATCTAACCTATTTCTTATAACTAATATGGTGATCCAATTAATTGCTAGTTGATTATGAATATGGCCAACCACACTTTTATGGCATGCAAACAAAACAAAACAAAACATGTTTTACTTTAAATCTCTCAAGGGAAGAATGAAATGAAATATGAATAATTTTCTAACAGGACAGCATTCATTTTTAGAAGAAACATTTCCATACATCGGACTGAAGTCACCACAAGTAAAAACATGCAGCATATGACTGCAGTTCAGGAACAAGCTTCTTCACTGTCCGTGCTAACATGAGGGAGAGTCCCAATCTGCTGTTATTGAAAATCATTCAGTCATAAAGCATAAACCAACTCACTGAAAAAACATCCTGTCACACTAGATGCACTGACACGTCAGCTGGGACTAAACCATGTTCTCTGCAGTGCTGCTGCTGTCTATTCAGTCCCCTCGGGATTCTGTAGTAAAACTTGGATGGAAAAATAGTTTCTGTGTTTGGCTAAAAGTAACTGGTCCAGTTCCAACCACAGTCTAAGAAAGTATAGACAGCCTTGTGTCTTGTCTTGGGAGGGAAATTGATCACATATTAAACAACATGCAGAACAAAAAGGGAAAAAAAAGATACCCTTGAGACATAAAATACTTATATACATATACATATACTTAGAATAATATGTGTCTGATGTGGTTTTTCCACAAAAAAAGTGAAATTATCATGTTATCTTGTTGTAGAATCTATATATATGTAAATATATGGGTTATGGCCAGGGGTTGGCCGCTATGTCAAATTGGCTTCACAGATCAGCGCTGTTCTGGGGGCTTGGGAGACCAACATTTTGTATGATAGCCCTGGTACAATAACAACCAGTTTGTGATGTCATCACAGAGAGCCCCGCTGCCAATGCCTGAAAATTGAAAAAAAAAAAAAAAAGAGGTGCAAATTACAAGGTGAGACCAAGATGACAGTTTTAAAATCTACTTATTAGTTTACACTAGTCTGCTACTACAGCTTTATTATTATGAGAATATGAAAGTGCGTATTTACTTTTTAGAAAAGCATTTTTGGGTTGGCAAAAAATTCAAATTTTTTAACTTTCAGTTACTGTTGCTGGTATTCTCTGCCTTACCTAATTTTAACATCCTGCTCCCATCCACTAAAATGATATCCAGTTTGCCATCTACCATCTGCCTGAATCCATGTGAACGCAGCATAAGATAAATAAGGAGTTTTTTTAGACTGTAAATTATGCAAAGATATTCCAGAAGAGCCCCTGAATATAAATATAGACCTGATTATGTGTAGAGTATGTCCCCTTTAAGTTTTGGGGGACATCCTGTCTTTAGGGCGGTTTGTAGTTTATATCTAGTGAAGCTTTCCAGTTACAAGCCATTAATAAGAATTTGACCACTGACCTTCTGGGAAAGTGCTGCAAAGCATCCAGAACACAACTCAATCACTGAGTAAGGGATAATGTACACCCCTGTCGGGGTTCATGTCACAATAATGACCCACTTGCTGTACATTATCTTTCTTTATTACACAGCTATTTATTGAAGAAATCAATAATGTGACACAAAATATTGATTTAAAAATGATTTTGTTGATTTAACAATGATTTTATTGCTTCTGCTAAAAAAATGTCTGTTTGATTCTATGGTTGGAACTGTGTGCATAGCAACATAAATATCTATGAAAATTCTGTAGCCTTCTTAAGATTAGCCTATTTAGCATTATAATTTGCGTTACACTAAACATTTCTGTTGTAGTGATGTTGAAGTGAGACAAGGTGAATAGGACTTCTTTGGGAATATTGATGTTGATGTTTCTGTCCTCATTCATCTCTATGTTTCCTTCTTACTGGGGCTTTTCAGTTGACACACCTGGAAACACAATTGTTACTAGTGTTACAACTGGTAACAATATTACTATTATCACTGCTGCTTATCACTTAAGTTAGTATGTAGCGATACCAACTAGGAGAGGCGCTCACCAGATCTGCTGCCGTTGCCTGGATTGGAGGACAGGATCTTGCTCCACTTTTCCCTCTCTCGAATAGTAGTAACGTTTTTTGCCGCAAGGTGTTGAGATCGAGCTGCAGTTGGTAATTTTACTGGACTTCTTTCTGCAGGTTGATATAATTCGATGTGGTCCTCCAGAGTCTATGATCAGAACTGCGTCCATAGCAATGGTCAGTTATTCATAGCAGCATTCTGCTATTCAGAAATAACAGACTGTAGAATGGTGTAATTGACCAATCAGAATCGATTATTCAACAAAGCTATGTAATAAATATTTTTTAGACATTCTAACATTTACAGACTAGATGGAGTATTGTAAGAACCTTTTATGAAATATTGTAATTTATAACTTTTGCTGTTGTCTTATGATGAAGCCTAAACAATTCCTTTGACCCTTTAATAATGACTTAGTTGCTGCGTAAAAATGATTGTTTATCAGAAAATTAAACTTATGAACCCTTTACCAATGTCTTAATAACATAATAGCATAGAGTTTTTATCCAACCAGTGAACAATTCCCAACTTGGAAACTCATCGCCATAAACATTTCAGCTCTGCTGTACTGTTCTCTTAACATTTTCACTTTAACTGTCAATCAACAGCCAAACATGAGTCATGAATTTCCCAAACACACAAAGCAATTGTCTGCTGCACAAGAGATTTTTCACAATCTGATGAGCCAAAAGTGGATCTTATTAATGAATTATTAAGGATTTATAAATCATTAGTAAATTATTTAATAACCTTTTATAAGCCTGTATTTACAACTTATAAACTCTTTATAAAAAGATACCAGTGATATCAAAACAATTGAAAACTAATAGGAATGATGTAGAAAAATAAGTCAAAACAATCCCAAAGTTATTACAAAGTAATTCTGTTTTTAACATTAAGAGGACAACACCAATGTGCACATGTGGACTAGAATTATGGGACTCATTCATGTTTAATGCATGAATATAAATATGAGCATATGAATTAACAAGACAAGATCAAAAAAAAAAAAACAAAACATGAAAATTCGGAATGCATTTTAGGATGTTTTGAGTCCAACTGGTGACATCTCACATATACATACACATGTCCAGTGAAACAATGGAAACCCTGTCAGGCTGTTTATTGTTGAACGTGATTATATCCTTGAGTATCACTAACAAAAGATTACAAGACTGTGAATCACAGCTGTGATATCTCATTACAGCTTGGCTGGAGTTTACAATTCCTCAAAGGTGTGAGAGAATTTCAAGTTTCTACTGAGTTCTAAGGGTTGTATTCTCCCTGCAGTCTTTCAGTAATGGTTTTGGGGCCCTTTTTTGTGCAACAAATGGAGACTGAGTGTGCTGTCGGATTCCCATAATCCTACTGTCTCTTTCCCAGAAATAGACACCCACTAAAAGAACGAGGATATTGACACACTGAAAGTGTTTAAGGGAAGCTGTGATGCCATCTAATATTTATTTTTGTCACGGTTCCCCTCTGCTGTCTTATCTTCTTATTTATTGTTGCTCAACCAGACTGACAGGTTCAGAGACGGGGATTTTCAATGTGGATGAAACTCGATGACAAGCAGCACCTGAGGCTGTTTACCCTGTCATCCTAATAGGCTGACATTTTTGAGACATTTTCAGGCAATGGATTCATTGTCTTAGATGTCATTTTCATTTGTGTAGTGCAAGAACCTCTTTGTTAAATAATGGCTTTTTTTGTCTTTGCCAGCATGACACATGATGACCTGTTTATACATACAGTAAATGTGGTAACAGATTAAATAATCTTCACAAGCGGATAAGCAGACAGAACAATTTTAACAGAGAAAACAAACTTAATCTGTTGTTTTACAGCAGTTTGTTAAGATGCATCAAACTCAGAGACAGTCATAAGAATGGGACTTCATGTTCTTTGGAGGTGACCTAAAGTTGTAGCCTTCTGGATTCACATGCATGCAAATAGATACAAGGTTATGACACTTCACCTTGGTCCGTGCTAGATTGCTAGCGAGTGCAGTTAGGGTCAGGGTAAGGGTTATGGTTAGGTTAAGGTTAGCATACAAAATCTCGTAAGCATTTCGCAAATCGTCCCTCCGGCTGCTCCAGTCTAGCACCAACCTTTTACCTCACTGTTTTTAAAGATGTCACCCCCTGAGACATGAGATCCAAAATTTTGAACTGCTTGGCAGAAGATAAAAAGGAGAAATAAATGATGAGTATTAAGTATAAATATTCTGATTACAAGGAGGAGGAGGAGTGTGGACACATATACAAGCCTATACTGCTGTCACTCTCACCTGGCTTGTTCTGGAGGTTCTTTTGCCTTCAGTGTGGTGAAATACATGACCCGTTGGATTGAGGTCAGGTTTTGGAGGCATGGACAGTGAAATATTGACCATAGAAATCTTGGTAACCCTTCCTTTTACTTGTATGATATGTGTTGCACAACATTACTAAGTAAAACATGACAATTTATTCAGTAAGGAAGCTGAAACTGTACTGTAAAATTATAATTTGTGATAGATTATTTCCTTTTCAATGCAATCAACACAGACTTGTACCATGTTTGTTCTGCAGCATTACTAAGATATTACAATTTACAGAGTAAGTGAATGGAAACTGTACTTTAAAAGAAAGCAATGTTTAATCCCATGGTATTACAAAGCCTTTCCCATGTAATATAGACAGACTTGTACCACGTTCCATAGTGTTATTAACTCAAACATGACATTTTATTGAGTAAGTATGCTGAGACAGGACAACTGTCAGAAAGTAATGCTTAATGACATTGCAGTTACAAGGGATGTGCAGAGAGCCCCATATTTGTATTTATATCTGTATCTGTATTTGTTGAGGCAGCAAAATTATTTGTATTTGTATTCGAATAAAAGTGGAAAGAGACTTAAAATCCTGTTTTTGTTTTTATTACGCTTTTAATTTTAGAAAATTAAAGTGTTACAATAAGTGTTCATGAATAAACTACCTTATGAAGGAGGTCCCCACTCCAGGTCTTGAGCTGGAGTCTCCCAGATCATAGACGACTGCGCTGACTACTGAGCTAAAACCACCAACTCATCACCTCATTGCAGACAGACCTCTATCTATTTATACACCTATAACACAGAGACAGCACACCATGTAATGTGTAGGGAAAAACTTCAAAGGCGATTATTGCTTTGCACTTTTCAATTATTGCCTATTTTTTACAACCTAACTTTGTGGAACAGAGAAGAGGAACAACAGGTTATGGAGAGTCCCTTGGGAGCACTTTGCATGTGTCAGTAGCTCAGCTTTATCTCTGGAGAACACCCCCAACTCCCGGAGTGATGTCCAAATTAGGAAATGTGTGTCATGTAGTAGGTGGATGTGACTCCCCTCGTTGAGACCTGCTGATAGACTTAACAGTGGAGCAGAGGACAGAGACTGAGATAGCGATGAAACTGACCTGCGTGCTGGTATTTGACATGGGTTTTTTTTCTTCCCAAAAGCAAATATTTTTTAAAAATATTTGTATGAAACAAATATTCGTGAAAAAAACCCCACTATTTGCGCTTTGCCGATATATGATATATGATTGATGATTGATGCTCCCCCTCAGTCCTTGAGGGAATGGCGCCTTTCAACCTGTTGGGGCTTTAGAATTCAAAAGATGAAACTCCTCTGCGTCTCAAAATGACAAATATTGAGTTGTCCTACGCTACAGCCTAATTTCTTCCATCACCGTGACGGGCCTGAAACCAAGGCACAAGGTGATTGGGTGAAAAAAGACAGCTGTAGCAGATACTGATGTCTGTGCTGTACTGATGTGTACAGTGTTTTAGCAGCTGACCAGCCCTCATGACAACTTTTAAATGTTGGACTCCAGGGCTGCCAAAATAAAATAATTTCCTCAAATTGAAATTAAAACTGAAATATAAATCACTAATTTTTTAATGTCCATGTTTGAAAATATATAATTAGAGCCAAAATGAAATGTAAGGAAAATCTAAATCAGTCATTACCATAATGACAGTGGCTGCAATAATAATGCTGAAATTTGCTATAATTTTCAAACTGACAATGTGAAACATCTTTAAATATGTTTATTAAGAAAAAGATATACAATATCATGAAATTGAAGTGACAGAGGTAGAAGACACAACAAAACAGATTTTACACTCTTTTACACACACACACACACACACACACACACACACACACACACACACACACACACACACACGCACACACTACCCAAGCATTGTAGATAGAAATCTAAAGGTCCCAGACCATTAGTTTACTAAATTAGGACAAAGCGCAAAACTGTGAAGTAAATCAGCTTCTTCCAGACTATATGTCACTTGATGAGGAGATCTCAGGAAATTTTCTCTGTAGTTTAGCCTTTGATTAGTGAAGTCTGTGAGTGATTTTAAACTGAGTGTCTGGAACTGATGAACAGGAATGGATCTCATCAAGGTTCTGTTTCCAGAGCTCTTCAGAGATGTTAGATCCCAGCTCACTCTCCCAGTCTGCCTTAACAGGAGGGTTAACACAAACAGAAAGTCTAAAAATAACACACCTCAATGAAGAAGGTGAGGCCTTTTTCAAACTGGCTGTGTGGGTAGCACATAGTTTCTTATCTGCAGGAATCTAAAGAAGTTGTTTCAGGGAATTTCCTATTTCTTTTGCAGTTGGACAAAAGAAACAAAAATCCTATTCAGATACAGGTGACATTCTTGCAGGAAATTAGAAGCATGAAGAATGTGGTAACACTTTATAATACAGCCCGCATTTTACAGTATAACTTCCTGTCACTTACCATGTACTTTCCAGGAACCTTCAGTATAACTTCCTCATATGAATCTGTACATATAAAATACTTACAGGTTCTTACAGGTACTTAATTGCTTGCAGCTTACATTGGAAGAAAACAAGACAATGAGAAACAAGGGAGTAACAATTGGGGATTTAAGTTCATACGTTCTGGGAAGTGTAATCAAATGGGATACAAATGTAACTGTAAGTGCAATAAAATCAAATGTTTTTGCCCTTTGCTCATGGCAGTTATGACACTAATTTTTTATGCATGTGTGTTTGGCAAGCAAGCTTCATCCACACTCCTGGGATTTATTATGCTTATGTCGGTCCAGCACTGCAGCAGCTCATAACGGGCAAACTTACCTCTCTCAAGTTCACAGCTATGGAAGGCTTGTATTGTCATCCGAGGATGAAAAAATAACAATACGGTAATGTAATAATATACATAGTATATCTTTAATTACACAATAATAAGGTATGCAGGTAGTTATGAAAAATTATTATATTCTTTAGTTACACAGAAACCATTAAGTATGTGCTGTTCTTCCTTCCTTACTCTGTAAGTACAGACGACTTATCTATCTATCTATATAGGTGACAAATTAAAGGAAAACCCACTACAGGTCAGAATGCTTGACCCCTACAGTGAGGGGATCTGTTATGGCTCTGTTATGCTGCAAATCAATATAAAGTTATTCTGACTGATCACCTTTATCCTGATGAAACATTTCTATCCTGATGGGAGTGGTCTCTTCCAGGATGACAATGGCCCCATTCATAGGGCATGAGGAGTCACTGAATGGTTTGATGAGTATGAAAATGATGTGAATCATACGCTCTAGCCTTCGCAGTCACCAGATCTCAACCTAGTTGAACACCTATGGAAGATTTTGGACTAACGTGTTAGACCACGCTCTCCACCACCTTCATCAAAACACCAAAGGGATAGAATGGATGGAATATCTTTTGGAAGAATGGTGTTCATCCCTCCAGTTGCAGAGACTTGTAGAATCAATGCCAAGGTGCATTGAAGCTGTTTTGGTGGCATGGGTGGCCCAACATCTTACTACAACACTTTATGTTGGTTTTTCCTTTAATTTGTCACACGTTTGTATGTCATTTTTATACAAAATGTTGGGCCTAATACTAACCCCTGAGGTACCTCACAAGTAATATCCATGCATCTGGATTTATGCTTACCTATCTTTATAAATTGTTGGCTGTTTTCTAAGTAGATCTATAAAAACTCCTACTGCATACTGTTTTTTGTCTATACAATAGGTAATTTTTTCAGTTAATTCAATTAGCATCACAGAGGTTGATCTTTTTGTTCTGAATCCATACTGTCAGTCAGCAATTTGGGAAAACGTGACTGTAGCTATTAACGCTACCAGATGGCACTGTCCAAATTTGGAAAACCCCCTGTGAGGGCAAAGGATGTTGGGAAAATGGTTTAGAGAGAAAACCGGAGGAGAAAAGCTATTTTGTTTACTGCGCTGTGAGCAAGCAATGTTTTCCGGTTATAATGGACTGTTTCTGTAAAATGTGACTGTTGATACGAAATATCAAATGATACACATTTAAGGGTAATAGATACCTACAAATTGTAAGATGTTGTATGCTGATGTTTCTGTATTTGTTGGATGTTGACAGACATGCAGACAGTGTATAGAGCATAGTCGTGTGGGGAACCGATGTAATTTTGTCCCGCCATCACTCTTGTTTGTGCTCCTGGACAGATGCACAAGTCAGTATGTATTTTAGTGTACACATTCATCGGAAAATTTCAAGAACTGTGAATGTATGACTGTGAATTTGTGGGCTCTGTGTGTTATAGGGATGAGCCACTATAGTTATTTTTGCACTCTTTTGTACTAGCCTACATATTTGTAGTTATCTTTGAACTCTTTTGTACTAGCCTACATATTTGTAGTTATTTTTGCCCTCTTTTGTACTAGCCTACATATTTGTAGTTATCTTTGAACTCTTTTGTACTAGCCTACATATTTGTAGTTATTTTTGCACTCTTTTGTACTAGCCTACATATTTGTAGTTATCTTTGAACTCTTTTGTACTAGCCTACATATTTGTAGTTATTTTTGAACTCTTTTGTACTAGCATACTTGTTTCTGCGGTATTTGGTAGTGGGTGGTTTAACACCGGTAGTTCATGGTTATTGATACTACGACTGTACAGAATACAGTGAAGAGCCTAGGTGTCTCGCCTTAAGTGATTAGATAGGTTTAGGTGTTACAGTGGATAGAGGAGAGTCCTTCGCTGGTACTGATTTTGTTTATATAAAAGGACTGCATATACAGCAGAAAACCGCCTGCATGTTTTGTTTTAAAGCTTTTATTTTATTTTATACAGCTGAACATCAAATTTTCCTGTTCAGAATAAAGACCCCAAAGAGATATTTCTGTGTCCTGTGCCGGTTTAATTTTCACCAGGCCACATATATGTATATGTATGTGTGTGTATATATATATATATATTTGCTTTTGGGAAGAAAAAAACCCATGTCAAATACCAGCACACAGGTCAGTTACATTGCTATCTCAGATCAGCAGATCTCGACGAGGGGAGTCACATCCACCTGCTACATGATGCACATTTCCTAATTTGGACATCACTCCTGGAATTGGGGGTGTTTGCCAGAGATAAAGCCGAGCTACTGACACACGTGAAGTGCTTCCAAGGGACTTTCCATAACTTGTTGTTCCCCTTCTCCTTTCCACAAAGTAAGGTTGTAAAAAATAGGCAATAAATGAAAACTGCAAAGAAAAAATTGCCTTTGAAGTTCTTCCCTACACATTACATGCTGTGCTGTCTCTGTGTTATGGGTGTATAAATAGGTAGAAGTCTGTCTGCAATGAGGTGATGAGTAAAGTTTTGGCTCAGTAGTCAGTGCAGTCGTCTATGATCTCAGAGACTCCAGTGCTAGACCCGGTGTGGGGACCTCCTTCATAAGGTAGTTTATTCATGAACACTTATTGTAACACTTTAATTTTCTAAAATTAAAAGCGTAATAAAAACAAAAACAAGATTTTAAGCCTCTTTCCACTTTTATTCGAATACAAATACAAATAATGTTGCTGCCTCAACAAATACAGATATAAATACAAATACTGGGCTCTCTGTACATCTCTAATATATATATATATATATATATATATATATATATATATATATATATATATATATATATATATATATATATATATATATAATGGCGTGTTACAAGACCCACACACAGTCAATAAATACAATGTGAGTTATTACAATACAAATGGTTAACAAGAACCCAATGCACACTTTGTGTTCCAGATATTTGTATTGCACACATGGAGGAAAACGGTGTGTGGGAATGGCCAAAGCTACAGTGATTGTGGAAGAAAGTTGTTGAACGTATATGCCGGAGCAAGAAATTCCTCTTCAAGACAAACTCTGTATATTCAGCCTCTACTTAAAGGCCATGTTGTCACTTTTGATCACTCGTTGTTCATTGACTTTGGACGTGAGGCCAGGAGGATAAATGCACTCCTCTACAAGAATATGGACATACCCTCTATCAAAATATGAATGTAACAGTCTGTCTTACTTTGGAGAGAAAGACTTACAGTATATCGAAAGGGAAATGCAAAGGGAAAGACACAAACTACTTGTTTAAGGAGCTCTTATTTTCAGAAATTCACAGTTGTAAATGATCTATAAACTGTGTATGTCTAAATGTTAATGTATATGTTCAATATGTCCATATGTTGATGTTAAAATTTAAATAACAATATTATTTTTTAAAATCTACTTTTATGTACTCTATGCATTGCCTCTGTACACTGCCTGTTGGCACCTATGTCCTATCAGACTCAAACTTAATTTTATGGCACTTACTCATGTTGTTCTCTCCTGACTAGATCCCTGCTTGTGTTGTATCAGCTCTCAGATGTTTGCCGCTTTGGATAAAAGTGTCTGCTAAAAGAAATTTTAATTGTAAATTGTAAAAATGGCCTTTTTTCATGATCTTTCATAATATACAGTAACATCTGCTTTCTGAAACACTCCAATCAGAGAACACCATTCCACTACTCTGGTTGTTGGCCAGGGTCACATAGGATGTCATGAAGGCAAATAGTAGATACAAAAATAGACTTAAAACACAGAAATGGACTCAGGTCCTGTAAAATGTACCCATGTTAAATAGTGACAGTTTTTTTAAATATATATTTTTGGTGCATTTTAAGCATTTATTACAGTGACATTAGAGAATAGACAGGAAACAAGGGCAAGAGAGAGACAAGGAGGCGACATGCAACAAGGTTCTGCTGCCAGAATCGAAACACTGACCTTGTGGTTATGTGGAATGTGTCTTAACCAGTGGGCTACTGGGACATGCCAAATAGTCCACTTTATATGCTGCTGCTTCTTCTGAGGCAGTGGTGTCGTGTGATTGAACCTCTCTGCAAACTTGTGCAGGTGGTCCAGACTCTGCAGTTTGTCACCACATCAGGTTTGAGAGAAGTGGCTGCAGGCAGCGAGAGGGACAGAGCACTGATGATGCAATGCTGACTGCTGGTCTGTTGCTCTGACACTGAACTTTCAGACATAGGGACGGACTGTGCGGTTTTACTGGAATATTCATACAGTTCCTTCCTGAAAGCGCTCTTTGTGTTTTGTTCCCTCTTAAAAAGGATTATATAGCACTTTGTGAAGAAATGACAACTAAGGATGCCATAATTGGAAATGAGAATGACCACCATCTCCACAGCGGGCAGGTACACTCCTGAAGTGGTAACGTAAACAGGAACAAAGAGCAGCCAGGAGATGAGGTAGAGCAGCATGCTGAAGGTGATGAACCTCGCCTCGTTGTACTGCTGTGGTAATTTACGCCCTTTGAAGGCACAGATGAAACATACAAAGGCCAAGATGGCTATATAGCCCAACATCACCCCAAAGCCCAAATATGAGCCCTCATGGCAGTATTCCAGCAGAGTGGTTGGAGACTTGATGATGTCATTAAATGGGCTTTTTAGGACCAGCCAGCATATGCAGGTGGTTGCCTGTAAGGCCACACAGACAATGACGATGACAAAAGGCTGATAGAGCCTCCGTAGAACCTCCTGCAGCGCGGGGTTGAACTGGAAGGCCAGCAGGATCTGCAGGGACTTAACCAGGATGCAGGAGACACACAGAGTGAAGCTGATGCCAAAGAGCACTTGTCGAGCCTTACACTGGAAGCTGTTGGGTCGGCCTACAAACAGCATGGAGCTGATGAAACTGACAACCAGAGAGAACAGGATGACCTGGCTCAGTGGACCCCCAGCAGCCTTCACTACAGGAGTGTCACGCTGATGTAGAAACAGAGCAGACACCAGGAGAGCCAGGAGGATGCCCAGGGCTGAAAATGTCAAGAGCACCACAGCAAAGCCATCCTGCCAGGAGAAGAAGAGCAGGGCTTTGGGCAGGCAGTTGGAGCTGCCTTCAGGAGACCACTCTGTGCTTGTGTCGCAGCTCAGACACTGGTCCATATCTGGAGGAGTGGAGGAGCACAGGTAAAGGTACAATATGACTCAATCTATCAATCACATGCAGGTTCATATAGCATTTGACTGTGTGTGCTTGTGGTGCAAGTATTTCATTCCTAACTTGGTTATTCAGCTAACTTGGTTTTAGGTTAACATGCATCACAAGTAGATGTGAATAACCAGGGAGGCTGGAAGTCAAAGGCAACTGGATTTCGTTGTTTCAGTCTTGCAGACATTTCACAGACATTCAGATCTTTTTGGGTGATTCACAAGTTGATGATAGACGAGGGTTGTGAGGTTTGAGTTTAGATCTTAGGGTCACATGACATTCATGTGAGAGTTGCATTAAGTGTAAACTGCCTGGGAGGGAATGTCAGGATGGTGCTGTAGCTAAGAAGTTTCACACTGGTTTTAATGTTGTTCAGGTGTTTCACTGTGGGCAGAGGTCTGTTCAACCAACACAACCCTATAACCTGAGTGGCTGACAGTCTTCACAGACTATTACAGATCTCTAAAGCCCTGTTTCGACCAAAAGTTCCAGGTACTTTGGAACCAGAGGAACTAATCTCAGGAACTAAACCTGGAACTTTAAGTCCTTGTTGTGCCGTCGTGTTTGCATTTCCACTGCATCTAAGGAACCAGGTAGATCATGCAAATTAAACTTATGAGGAATTAGAAAAATATGGTGGGCCTTGAAATGTAGCATTCACACATGAGAAAAAAACAACACAGATTTGTCCTGTTGTTCTTTGTTTTTACTCCTACATGAGTTAGATAAAACTAATGAATTAAAAGGAGAAATGCAGAGGGGAAATCTGAAACTAAGAGTGTCTGTCTCCACAGTAAATCATCTGTTGAGTGTTTGATGGTTATTTATTTCTGCTTTAGAACATAACCGCTATGAAACAATTAGAAAATAACTTTTTTTTTTCTCTCATTCACTGGCTTTGTTCTTGCTACTGCCGCTCCCTCTCTTCATTCTCACTCTAGCTCGCTCGATCACTGCTGCACTCTCTCTCTCTCTCTCTTTTAATGTTAACAAACAAAGAGCAATGTCCTCCCCTCATCCTAAACTGGTCCTAAATTGATACTAGTTTACTTCCTTGTTTTATGAATGAAGCAGTACTTTTGAAGCAGCCGTGCTGTGTGTTTGACCAATCAGCGACGGTCATCCCTGCAAACCCTGCCTCCAAAGTTCCTGTACTTTTAGATAGTACTACCCCTCGCAGCAGGGACTTTTTGGGGGTAAAACAATCTCCCAGGAACTTAATTTAGACTTTGGTCCCTCTGGTGGAAACGCAGGTAGAGGAACTGAGTGCCTCAAAAGGTTCTTAGTCCCTGGGGAAAGCTCCTGCAGTCAAAGAGTGCAGGAGCTGTGTTAAGAGACAGGCTTATACTGATTTACCACCACATTAAATAGGTTTAATATGGGTATAATGTACCTGGCGGTGATAAGAGATGAGTTGACACAGAACTTTTTTCCATTTTCAATCAAACTTCATCAAACTTTGTTTATATAGCACCTTTCAAATTAAACTAATGCAATTCAAGTGCTTTACAAGCAATTAACAAAACAAACAAACAAAGCAGACCATTTGGGGACTCCTGTTACATTAAATGAACTCAAAGAGGCCATCTTCAGTATGAAAAGAGAAAAGTCTCCAGGGTAGGATGGTATTCCACCTGAGTTTTATTCAACTGTCTGGGATGAACTTGGAGAATACATGTTAGATATGATTCTAGCTGAAACTGAAAAGAGTTCCTCTCTTGGCAATGTCCACGTGGCTTTACTTGCTGTCTTACCTAAACCAAATAAGGACCCCACTCTATGCAGTTGCTATAGGACCTCAAGAATTTTATGTGCCAAAGTAAAGGCATACTCCAAAGTCTTGACCTCCAGGATTAAGACACATATGACCAAACTTGTGCATTATGACCATACCGCTTTTATAAAGTCCCGTCTGGTGGGAGACAACTTTAACAGATTACTTCATGTGTTACACTTTTCAAGAATTTAACACCCAGTGCTGTATTGTCACTTGATGCAGAAAAAGCCTTTGATTGGCTTGAGTGGTAATACCTATGTTAGGTACTTGAGAAGTTTGGCTTAAGCAAGGACTGGGTGCCACCAGTATCAGTGTTACAATAAAGGGTGGCAATTCTTGTGATGTTGACTGATGTTAACAACAAAATTTTGCAGTTGGCCTCCAGGTAGTCTACACATAGTGAAATGAAGAAGAGATGAGAGTGTGCAAACGAGACTGAGCGACTGAAAAAAATGAGAGAGTCGTGTTTGAGAGAGCAAACAAGTGAACAAGAAAATTCAATGCAATTAGGTGCTGAAGCAGGAATAAATTAGCAATAAACATCATCCTCTTTGAAGACAGACTCCTGAGTTTTCAGTGTCTGCACCTCTTATTTAAAACATCCATTCAGACATCACAGCAGATATATTGAAAATAGGACTCCATGGAACAGTACTATGACTGTATTGTCTCATCACATCTCAGACAAAGCAGTAGTTTCAGTAAGTGGTCACATTTGTCTAATTTTCATGGATCATCAGATGTGGTGGACACATTAACAGTAATGTGGCTCCTTAGTTCTTGGAGCTGTATAGTTGAAAACAGGCTAGATGGCTTGAGTCAATCAACTATATCTGCTTTACAGACATCAGCACTGAGTGCATTCAAAATTTTCCAATATTTCACAAAAATCAAAGTTTAGAGAAAAGTCTGTAAATACTTCAGAGCATGGTTATTAGTCATTGTGCATCCATGTGCAGTGCCATTTTGTGTGTGTGTGTGTGTGTGTGTGTGTGTGTGTGTGTGTGTGTGTGTGCGTGTGGAGGGGAGTGTCTTGCCTGTGTCATTAGAGTAGTAGTTCTCTGTACAGTTGACACACTGGTAACAACAGGTGTGTTGACCCTCTGCTGTTTTCTTGAACTCTCCAGGGACGCAGCTATTGGAGCATTTGGAGATGAAGTGCTGAGGAAGGCAGGGAAAGACCATATCACCATTCATTATTCTATTCTACTGCTATTGTTAATTTTCTTACGGTATTTTACACCATGATCTACCATTAGTTTCCACATATATGACAAAACTTGTATATTAAAACTGAAATCCTCTCCTTCGGTATTGCTTATGTTAGTTTTAATAATCTGCATGTTGTCAGTAAACACACACTGCTGCGGGTAGGTGTGAGCGTCACTGTGTGTGTATGTACAAAATGATATGAGGGCAGCAGAATGAGGGCCTACCCTCAGGACCAGCAGCTGTTCAGAGGTGTTGTGGTTGGTGTAGGTGAAGTTTTTTTTGTCTAGGTGATACTCAGCCACAACATCATGGACATGAATGTTCCCTTCATGTGACCTCCACATCGTCACATCATAACCCAGGTTGATGTCTCCTCTGTCATCAAACGTATAGTTCTTCCCTCCAAGGTTAAACTCCTGCTTCCACAGAGCTTGTAGCACCTATATGAAACATTTCATTTATCAATTTAAAGCTTTTGATAAGTCTATTAGACCAGGCCAACTTGACTGGAAAGGGACAGGCATATATACTGTATAACTAGACTTTAGAGGACCTTCAATTAACTGTATTAAGCCCCTGTCCTTTAGCCCAAAGTTTAAACTTCTGCTAAAATACTTCATAGTATTTTAGCATCAAGAAAACATTACCACAATGACTGTGGCACAATTAGTATAATTACTATAAACAATGTGCTCTGCCTTACTGTTTCCCTACAAGAAAAAATAGCAACACTTTATTTTTTGTATATATTCCTAGAAAGAAACTGATATGTAACTGTAAACTCTGGTGTACAGTGAATACTGTGTAATTGGGTACTCATTATAGGGGAAATAGATATAGTGTTCAGTTGGCACACTTCCAGACAGTCTTAGTGAGTGCACAGCAGGTCAGCTGAACATGCAAAAATGTGAAATATGTCTATATGCAAACATACAATTCAACATACATGAAAAAGTTGAATGAATGATGATATATGTATTTACCTGAGTTTAAATTGAGCAGTTTTTTTTTTCAAGGAAATCCTTCTGGAATCAACAGCTGCTCATAAACTCAACACAACTAAATAACTGTCTCAGAACTGTGTCTCTATTTTAGTACCACATTGTGAAGTTCTTACCAGGAAACGTTCATTCAGAAAAACACCTGTTTGAGCAGTTGCACAGGTATGAGGAGGGTGTTGCCAGTTTCTTCAATCAAGTCTTTATGGCAATCATGCAAAGGTGTCACATTTAATGCGACAATAATCTTTCTGAATAGCCAAACTTTTATCCTTGGTTTTTCTATGAATTTAACCTAACCATTATCCTAACTGTCTGTAACACTATAACCCCTAAAATTAACCCTGACAACCTTATAAATACAACAAAAGCACACAAACACACACACACACACACACACACACTCTGGTATGTGAATACCTCCCAGGGTTGCAGTGTGCCTGGTGTTTTGCAGTTTCTGCTCCTGCAGATAGAGGCCACAGCCTGAGCGATGGCGCTCACAGCCATCTCAACACTGTAGGTAGTGTCAGCATGAGTGTGTTCTCTGAGGGTCTTCACAGCTTTGGACGGCGGCTTGTAGAACTCTTGCAGGAAGAGGTTATTCCCTGTGTAGTTGTGTCTGTCTGCCTCCAGCCTGCTCAGATACTCACTGAAGGATGACAGGTTTCCACTTTTGAAGGTGAAACCTACGATGTGTCCTATGTCCTTCAGGGTTAAGTTTCCCAGCACAGAGCTGGAGGAGGACCAGCCGTCACTGGCCACCCACACTCTTCTCATTGACTCCATGTTCTGTCCTGCTGTCAGCACCTGTTTCCTCAGCTCTCGGTAAAGCTGCTTCATATGAAACGGCTTAGCAAATGACACGATCACCTGTACCTTAGGATGCTTGAAGATGGTTGTGGCAGCCTGGCTGATAGCAGAGCACACATCCTGACTGGTTACAGACTGAGGAAGAATTAATTTGAAGGCCACACAGATCCCCTTCTCTGAGGCCTGGGACACAAACTTGTCAAGTGCAGATCGTCCGTATTCTCCATCTGTGGTAACTATTCCCACCCAGTTCCAGCCATAGGAACTGAGCAGTCTGACCATGGCAGCTGTCTGATGCTCGTCATTAGGAATGGTCCTCATGAAGGCAGGGAAGCGACTCTTATCACTCAGAATCACAGCCGTTGATGAATAACTTATCTGGAGGAGAGAAAACCAATGATTTTATTCTCATGAGATGTGTCATTTCCATTTAAGTACATGACAAATAAGGGGGAAAAAAGTAGGTTATAACGATGTATTATTCACATGGAAACAAGTAGGTTTTCTCATTATCATGTGAAAAAATACTTGTAATAACAGGAAAGGTGTTTGAAATATTAGACCGTCTCTGTATCTCACAAAAACAGCAGTGTTGGATGCATGTGCACATTTGAATGGATCGATCAAGTCTTTTAGGGCTAACACATAATGAAACTCCTTTATTACTAAGCAGCCTAGATGGGGTTGTTATCAGCATGCAGACCCTTCCAAGAATATAGTCCACTCTGCTTCTCTACTGGAGAAAGAACCATGGGATGTGATTGTCATAATAAAAGCACCTACTATTATGAAAAACATTATTATTATAATGAGAAAAGTATTTCAAAATGAGGAAATACTTTTTCTTGTTTAAATGAGAAAAGTTTCTAGTTATAACAAGATATTTTCTTGTTATAATAAGAAAGGTAGACGTATATTTCTTTTACTAAAGGTGGCAGCCCTGCGCTGGCGTATAAAAGAAATGAGGCTAAAAAAGTCAAGTTTGTCCAGAGGGTGGCACTAGAGGAAAAGGTCAATGCAGTCATAATTTATATTTGTACTTTTCCTGCTACATGGGAAAAAAGTACTTTGATCTCTTTTGGCTTTCATGGCAGATATATGAAGTTCAAAGTTGATATTTTGCCCTGATAATGGTACTTACGGAAGCCAAAAGGTGGTATTTTTTTATCTTCACGCACAAGATAATAACTTGTTCCTACATGATATTAACTTGTGCGCACAAGATAAAAAAAAAATCACCTTTTGGGAGTTTAGGGGCTCTGTAAAAAACATAGCAAATTGACTATTCAAATAAAGCAATGAACGCCACCATGTTTCTAACATAATTGAAAAAATCAACAAACCATTAAAAGCTATAAATGCAACTTACCCCCGAGGTCTTCAAAGCATAGACCTATCATGCCTTTACTGTACAGATACTAACCTGTTCCCACAAGATAATCATCCTGTACGCACAAGATAATAACTTGTTCACACAAGATAATAACTTGTTCACACAAGATAATAACTTGTTCAGACAAGATAATAACTTGTTCACACAAGATAATTAACTTGTATGCACAAGATAATTAACTTGTTCACACAAGATAATTAACTTGTATGCACAAGATAATAACTTGTTCACACAAGATAATAACTTGTTCACACAAGATAATAACTTGTTCAGACAAGATAATAACTTGTTCAGACAAGATAATAACTTGTTCACACAAGATAATAACTTGTTCACACAAGATAATAACTTGTTCACACAAGATAATTATCTTGTGCGCACAAGATAAAAAAATACCACCTTTTGGGACGTTAGGGGCTCCGTAGGTACTTGACAATATAACAAGCTTTTAAAATACAACACATTGTTAAAGATGAAACCAGTGGTTTCCAACCTTTTTGGCTTTTGACGTCTTACAAAAAGCAGTGTGTAGTCGGGGTCACATTTCACATGTCTATGAGTTGTTAACAGCTCCACCAAATAGTGATTTTTCCCTCTAAACTTCTCACATGCTTTCATTTCAATAAATGTTCAAATGATCCAATATTTCAGCAAAAATCAAAGATTAGAGAAAAAGTCCAAAAACTGAAAACAGATTTGTGTATCAGAACTTTGTTTTTTCTTCTTTCCTCTCCCATTAATCATCTCACCACCCCTCAGATTTATCTGCTGACCCTTTGGAGGGGCCCGACCCCTAGGTTGGGAACCACTGGACTAAACTAGCTAACTGTATATAAAGTAGTGTAAACTAGCTCCACCTCCAGCAGCTACAACAGTAACATGCTGCTCTAACACTGATGCTTCACTATTAATAATCTAATGATGTCATATATAATAATATATCAGTCAGAGGGATCAAACCACTACTTTTACTGCAATACTTTAACTACATCAAGCTCATAATACTTATGTACTTTTACTGCAGTACTTTAACTACATCAAGCTCATAATACTTATGTACTTTTACTGCAATACTTTAACTACATCAAGCTCATAATACTTATGTACTTTTACTGCAATACTTTAACTACATCAAGCTCATAATACTTATGTACTTTTACTGCAATACTTTTACTACATCAAGCTCATAATACTTATGTACTTTTACTGCAATACTTTTACTACATCAAGCTCATAATACTTATGTACTTTTACTGCAATACTTTTACTACATCAAGCTCATAATACTTATGTACTATTACTGCAATACTTTTACTACATCAAGCTCATAATACTTATGTACTTTTACTGCAATACTTTAACTACATCAAGCTCATAATACGTATGTACTTTTACTGCAATACTTTTACTACATCAAGCTCATAATACTTATGTACTATTACTGCAATACTTTTACTACATCAAGCTCATAATACTTATGTACTTTTACTGCAATACTTTTACTACATCAAGCTCATAATACTTATGTACTTTTACTGCAATACTTTTACTACATCAAGCTCATAATACTTATGTACTTTTACTGCAATACTTTTACTACATCAAGCTCATAATACTTATGTATCTTTAATTAAGTAGGATTTTTCATGCAGGACTTTCACTTGTAATGGAGTATTTTTATATTGCTGTATTGATACTTTCGCTTAAGTAAACAATCAAAAACTTACTTGTGGAATCATCATGAGGGTCATTTGCCGGGCTATAGCAACAGATATTTCAGAGTGAGAGGCTCCTACAATGGCCACGACTAGTTGGCCACATGCGGAGGCGTTGCCTCCTGTGTAGCAGCGGGTCTGCTGGGTGAAGTACGCTGTGGCCCTCAGAGATGTGCTGACATCAGAGCAGGAGTCCTGGATCTGGTAGCCCAGAGTGATGTTAAGAGCAGCCAGCAGAGGGGATTTGTTCATGATCTCTACTGCATTGATCATAGCCAGAGCTGATGTCAGGCCTTTTTCATCAAACCTGTGTTTAACAGTATCTTTTGTTAATACAATACAATATACAGTGTATAATAGGATTTACTTACCATGTACAGAATATTACTACACACTATCATTGTATACTGTACATACACTCACTGGCCACTTTATTAGGAACACCTGCACAATCTAATGCAATCCAATACAACAGCTCAGCTGCTTATTATTGAGGTCGTAGTGGGTAGTGGTGGTGTACTGGAGTGCATTATATTGAAAGGTGTTTCTAATATTTTTCCTCCTTCATTTCCAGTTGTGCTCATAAGTTTACATACCCTGGCAGAATTTGTGAAATATTGGCCATTTTTTGGAAAATATGACTGATCATGCTGAAAACTTTTCTTTTATTTAGAGATAGTGGTCAGTTGAAGCCATTTATTTTCACATAATTGTGTTTACCCTTTTTCAAATCATAATGATAACTGAAATCACCAAAATGGTCCTGATCAAAAGTTTACGTACCCTTGAATGTTTGGCCTGATAATAAAACACAAGTTGACACACAGCTTTAAATGGCTATGAAGGGTAAGTTTCCACAACTGTGACTCGTTTGATTGTCATTAGTGTCTGTGTTTTAATAGTCAATGAGGTTCTCAGTTCTTGAGAGACCTCTGCACATTTCATCTATGCTGCTCTGGCTTTACTGGATACTGAGCCATGGGGAAAGCAAAAGAACTGTCAAATGACCCACAAGAAAAGGTCATTGAACTTTATAAATCAGGAAAAGGATATGAAAAAATATCCAAAGATTTGAAAATGCCAATCAGTAGTGTTCAAGCTCTGATGAAGAAGTGGAAAATTAGGGGTTCTGTTGATACCAACCCATCGTCAAGTACAACAACAAAGATTTCAACCACAACTGCTAGGAAAATTGTTCGCAACTTCAGCTGAAATACAGGCTTCTCTGCAAAAACGTGGTGTGGCTGTTTCAAGATGCACAATAAGGAGGTATTTGAACAAAAATGGGCTGCATGGTCGA
Organism: Thunnus albacares; assembly: GCF_914725855.1. Taxonomy (NCBI): domain Eukaryota; kingdom Metazoa; phylum Chordata; class Actinopteri; order Scombriformes; family Scombridae; genus Thunnus; species Thunnus albacares. The sequence goes on from NC_058113.1 coordinate 911,687, forward strand.
GTTGCCAGAAAAAAGCTGTTACTGCACTTACACCACAAAACAGCCTGCTTACAATATGCCAAACAGCACCAAGACAAGACAAGCCTCAAAACTTCTGAAAAAAATCATCAGTATTGTTATGTATATTCTTCTTATTATTATATCTTAATACTTGCATTTAGTACACTTTAAGTACATTTAAATTGTGGTATTACTACTTCTATGTTACTTCTTCCTCTATTGAAAAATAATGAACATCACGTTGTATTGTCTCATAATTCCTCACAGGATTAAATGACTTATTAAGATACCTGAAGTTTATGTAACAGTTTTGGGAGTTTGGGTAATTGCACCCATAGGACAAATATGATAAACACAGACTTGGAGTAAACAAAAAGGTAAAACATTGTCTGTTTATTATTGATTGTCTCAGACTGAATGGACTTACCTGACACACGGCTGAAGGTGAGGTGCAAATGAGTTGTTCTGTTTCTCTACATCTTCATGAATGGGGAAGATTCCTCCAATAATGATATCTCCTGGGGCTGTAGCTCCAGGCGCTCTGATGTCCTTTTCAGTGGCATGTCCTATTTCCAGAATAATAAGGAAAACTATGACATGCAAATAGATTCGACGAGCAACCCAGGCCATGCTACTGTTTTCTCTGCTATCCCTCTGTGTGTGGTTTCTAAACTCTCTTTACCCCTCTTACTGGGCTCTCTGTGTCTCTTTACCTCCGGCAGAGTGATACTCTCCTTTTTAAGCATCTTTACTGGGCTCAAAGAAAATTACCTCTTGCTTCCTGCTCCAGAGCTCACTATTCTCATATTCTCCCCTGCAGCCCTGCCCACTTCTTCATGAGTGACAGCAGGTTGAGTCACTGATCTGCAGAAGCAGCTTTCATCATGTTTGTTGTGCATAAGTCATTCTGGACTCTCAATTAGTGGATTGAAAATAGGACTGTGGGACACTTTACCTTCCACCACTTGTAAACAAACTAATTGAAATGCATGAACACAAACTGCAAACACACACATACATGTGTCAATCATTTTGGCACATGAACAGATTTTCTGTGTACTGGGTAACACTTAGCTGTATGGTATTTGTGTTAACTATGAAATTATGAGGTAACTGTTGATACTAAGCTATTGGTACTAATTATATATTGGCACTAGAATGTTTTTAATATTATATGATGAGTTAATGGAGACAGTAACTGAATAAACATTCAGTAATTGTCTGTACAAGAAACTCATGACAGGAAAGAGGGAGAAGGACATCTACACATTGACACTGAGCTCAGAAATCATGTTTCTGCTATGTTTTAGTCAAATAAAAAAAGCGCACACACGTTCACCCATCTTGGGGATTGCCGTGGCTGTGCTGTCTCTCCAGTCCGCTAGGTGGCAGTGATACATTCTAATAACAGTCACCGTGTCGGATGGGATACTGGCTCGAGAAGTGGCCGGAAAAGGAAGAAAAAAAATGGAAGCGGCAGTGTTCATTCTGTCACTTGTCGACTGCTGTGCATTGATTTTTCTCTCGGTCTACTTTGTATCCTTCTCACTAGTGTGTTTTCTTGTGTGTGTGGTGCGTGTACGCGAAATGTGTTATCTTGTCGAGAGCTCCTGAGAATTTCATTTTCTGTATCAGCAAATGAACGTTAGCAGCCGAGCTAACCGGTCAGTCGTCTTTCTACAAGTGTGTGACAGACGAAGCTGTTTAACAGTGTAACGATGTGACAAAGTGTGGCCAAAAGACTGCAAATGCATCATGAACGCTGGATTGAAGGTTTTACTTCAAGATAGCCATAGTTGGAGATAAAACCGTTGAGCAATCTATTGCGGTCTCGGTTAGCCCCAGTTTGTGCCTCATGTATCGGTAGATATTCACTCACAGAGAAAACATCAGTTTCTCTCAAAGATCATTAACCAGCAATATTTTAAAACCCACAAGCTCGTTTTAAAGCACTTACTGCTGTTCTGAAAATCTACAAAGACTCTTCTAACCATCTGGATAAAAATATCAGTCAGCTACACGACAAGAAAGCTTTTTAAGCCGTTACCCAAATTGTGACATTCCTGACCAAGTAGCCGGCGGGCTGCCATCTTTGTTGTGACACAGGAAGAGAAGGGCAACTTGGGAAACGAGTTAAAAATCTTTCTTATGATTCAGCAGGAGAAATATTTTTTCATCCAGATGGTTTGAAGAGTGTTTGTGGATTCTGGAAATACTGTTTGAACGGATATAAGTGTTTTTAAACGAGCTTCTGGGGTTTGATCTTGTAGAGAAACTGATGGTTGTATGTTGGTGTGTGACTGAATGTCTGCTGATAGATGAGACACTAACTGGAGCTGGGTCAAGGTTGGTGATAGGCTCACGTCTCAGGCCAGAAGCCATAAAACTAGCTATCTAATGTTGCTTTGGCTGTCTGTTGTCAGTCTAATCCTGTTGTCAATTTCAGTTAGTTAGCTGATAGATACAGGGAATGACGATGTTGACATCCAAGATATATTTTATGTATTCAACAGTCGCCAGTATATGACACCTTGACTTAAAGCTCAGATCATCACCCTGTCTGATCTGGAATGTGACTACATCAATGCCAGAGCCTGCTGCTCCAAGCTCAACAAAGTAAGTCTGGATTGCTATCAGATGAAACTTGTATATGTGCACCTCACAGATGTTTACTCTAGGGCTGTAACTCGAGGCTTCGCTTGTATTCGAACATAAAAATCAGTCTTCGAATATTCGTATATGTATTTTTCTTTCCCGGGGGGCGGTGGTCTGATAGGAAGAGGAGGGGGGGAAGAGAGAGGGAGAGATGACGGAGGCAGTGGGGGAGGATGAGTCTCACGGTGCAGGTGCTTCCTCCTCCTCCTCTCCACTCCGCTGGCCTTCCTCAGTGTGGCTCATCAGCTCACACTGAAGCGGCTTCTTCCGGCGGGGAAGCAGGCTGCTGTCTCTGTCTCAGACAGGCAGAAAAAGAGACAGTAGTAAGCAGCTACACATTGGGGAGAACAGGGTAACAGGCGTGACATGGGGACCCGCCAGAAGAAGAAGAAGAAGAAGAAGAAGAAGAAGAAGAAGAAGAAGCAGCTTCAGCTCGAGCTGGACGCCAAACAAAACACCGGCGGGCGGAGAGGAGGAGACTCGCTCTTCCCAGCTGCCGTCTGTCGTCTCTCTCTCTCACTCTCCAACCGCTGCCGCCTCTTGTATAACATGCCGGCGTCTGTTTGATTGCTAAAGCTGTTTTTAAAATGCTGTAGAGAGAGGCTGATCTATAAGTGCTGTTTTTAATGTGTATATATGTTTGATATTTTGTGTGTTCAGTGGGTAATTCCAGAGATGGTTGGCCAGTGTCTGTCCACTATGCTGATGTTGGTCTCCATGCACTGGTTCATCTTCCTCCTCAACCTGCCTGTAGCAGCCTGGAACATTTATAGGTACACTGCCAAGATTTGATCCATATCGCACAGAGTTCATGTCAAGCGAGGCTGCTGGGTTTACTCTCCTCCGCTGGTCCCTGTTGTTCCTGCAGGTATGTGAAGGTTCCGATGGGGAATATGGGCGTGTTTGACCCCACTGAGATCCACAACCGGGGTCAGCTCAAGTCCCACATGAAGGAGGCCATGATCAAACTGGGCTACCACCTGCTCTGCTTCTTCATTTATTTGTACAGGTATGAGTCACAGCATCTATAGACACACATGATCATTGTCTGTATAATAGTGCTGGCTGTTAGTGCACTGTCAGTTCTGTATTAACACATCTGCCACCACTGTTTTTTCCAGCATGATCCTGGCTCTGATCAACGACTGAAGCACTCAACTGACTCTCTGACCCCGGCTGCCAAATTTCAAACTCCTGGGTTTGCTGTTTCTCCCCTCACATCCTGCTCTTGTACTGTATGCATAAAACCTCTCAGAACTGCTGTGCTGAATACAACAGCAGAGTTTTGACTTTAAGATAATACTAAGGTTAATATTTAACCATTTAACACTTCAATAGCATCATGACAAAAAAAACCCCAAAAACTGTAAAAAAAAAAATCAATAAAATCCTCAGTGTTTACACAGTGAAAAGGCCATTCTGGGTATTATCAGAGTACCCAATTTATTTCTCCCCAACTTCAGTGTTTTTTAACATGAAGCCAAATAAGGTTAAAAACACCAGTATTGTTTCCACTCGATGTACCACTTCACATTATGTTTAGTACCTAAAACACTTGCTTTGCCAATTCTCAAGATCCCAAAACCTTTCAGTTTAACAACTGGAAGATGTTTGGGCTGTAGTTGATTTACTTGCAGCAGCAGCTTGTAGAGTGGAGCAGGTGAATCTGTATTAAACCCTGCAGGTACAGTATAGTCTTCTTATCAGCTGGCGTTCTGTCAGATAGTGAAACATGTAGCTCCGTGTTTGGCTCCTGCCATCAGTTTATCAACCTGTTCATGATGCACAGTTCAACACACAGTGGACTGTTTAGTCTTCAGCTGTTTGATTTTTGGCTTTTTATTGACAAGAATCAGACCGAAACCTCTGTAATCACCTACTCAGACATCACTTTCTACTTTATTTTTTTTCCCACTTGTGCCTTTTCTTCTTCCACAAGTGAAGTAACTGAACAGTGTCAATTCTAAGTTCTTAGCAGACATATTATCATCTCAATCCATATGATGAGATTCATGAATCCGGTATATAGTGGTGTGAAAATAGTTGTCTATTTTTTTTTTTAGTGTCTTGTTTTTTTTAGATAATGAACTCATCTCCCACAAGCACTGAGCATACGTGCACGTCATCTGGCAGCTGTAGTCTTGGTGCTGTGATCAGGTGTCTGATCCTCACGTTCTCACCATCCAGAAGTAACAAAACAGATGTGGAAGATATTTGGTTTGTGATGGTATTGAAGTGTAGTTAAAAGATTAGATCACTAATCCTGTTCTGAGACTTTTTTATGCATACATACCCTACCAGACATCCAGAATTACACTCCATCAGTAACGCTGATTAATATACAGGCAGATCTAACTAACTATGAGTCTATGTGTGTTCATTACTAAACTGGTCAGTCTCTGTGATGTGCTGCTGCTGCACCACTGTGGGCAGAATGAATGACAATCACACTACAACTCACACACACACACACACACACACACACAGATCAGCCCTCTCTCACCGTATCTGCGCCAAAGTCTCCTGTCTGTCGTGCTGGAAGGATGTCACATCACAGAGCTGGATACTGTTTGAACTCCGGGTCAAAGTGTTTCGCCATAAATATGTTGTTCTGTTCAGTCTGGAAATAATTGATGTTATTACTGTACGAGTGGCAGTTTGGATTTGACCTCAGTCATCACGCACTGATGTTGTTGAAGTCTGACATTCCCTGTTTTTTTGAAAGTTCCCTGCATCAGGAGTTGTCTCAGCTTCTCACTGGGATGACGGATGTGTGTGCGCACTCCTCTTTATTTGGTGAAATGTATAGACTGCTCTGTGTTATGAAAAGCCTCTACTGTGAGCTGTATGTGCAGATATTCTGGAGCCATTTCTCTCTTCAGTAAACTTAAAGAGGGCTGCTGGTGATTCCATTCATGTCTGATTCACACTAAACTGTCTGATGCAGTTTTAAGTTTCTTTTTTGAGAGATGTGGAGTTTCATAAATAAATCTGAAAGTGAAGTCGTTTTGTCTTTATTTCAATCGTGAAATTAAGTTTCATTTAAATAAAAATCCGTTCTCTAAAATGAATTGAATAAATAATTGTGCAAACTTAATAAAACATCAGAAAGATATGAAGAGAATATTTTGATCATCAGCTCCTTTTAGCTCCTGTTGTTGTTGATCTTTTTGAGACGGACAATCAGTTAAAAAATGAACATTTAATATGATGAATTTTGGATGTAAATAGTTCACACAATAGGCTTCAAAGTTTCTCACAGAGTCACTGACTTCACACAAGGCTGGATTTATCACTTCTCTAAAGCACACCTGGATCTAGCTCCTTCATCTGGAGCTGTTGTCATAGCAACAAGTCACTAAACTCAGACTTGCAAAAGTGCAACTTACTGGTAACAGTAATAATAATGATAATAATAATAATAATAAGTTTATTTAGTATAGTATCTTTCACAGAAATGAAATTCACAAAGTGCTTCACAGGAATAAGAGTTGAAAATAAGACCATAAAAACATACATAGAGTAAAAACATATGATCATTACACATCACACACAGCAGTCAGTTGAAAAAGATGAGTCTTCATCTTCATCTTCATCTTCATGGAAGTCACATCAGATACGAATCCTCACAGAATGTTGATATGACTGATTTTACATTAAATAAAAATTGAAAATTTATCTGTTATCTGTTATCTGTTGGTGCATGTAATTATCACTATTATCACAATTTTCACAATGAAGAGTTATGTACCATTACATGGTAAAATAAACAATAAAATAAAAATCAGTACACCAAAGAAAAAGAACTAAAAGTTTCTGTTAATTCAAGATTCATTAACATATTAATATACAATTCATATAACATTTCATTATGGCATCATGGTGAGTTCATGTATATAATGGCAATAATCCAAAGTAATAGATTGTTTATTGATGAATGATTAGTGAACTGTGAAAGGAAGGAAGTGGTCATCTAGAGATCCTTTCATCTGCTCTGTGGGAAGTTTTAACAGGGTTTCATTTTATAAATAGAATGTTTCCTCAGATTTGAAGGATCAATCTTTTCTGTTTCCACAGTTTTGTTATTTTCAACAAATCCCATAAAAAATCCAAACCAACAATGTGTTCGTTTGTCTTTCAGTACTGTCTGACTTCTCTACCCTGTCTGGGATTCTCTGCTCTAAGCTCATTGGTTCCTACTGAAGATGAAAATCTTTAGAAATCTCTCATTCACTCACAAATATTTTGCTTCATTTTTGAAAAAAAAGGCTCAATAATTTCTCTCAACAGCTGGTAAATGTAGTTTAACATATTAGTTATTAGTGATTCAAACAGAAGGAAATAGTGAATTTGTTAGGGACTATTTTCAGCAGCAGATAAATCTACACTTGGTGCTCCAGTTTCTTGTAGCAGGATGGTGTGTGTGTGTGTGTGTGTGTCAAGATAAACTACAGTGTGTGTGTGTTCATGTTAATGAAGGAACAACAATCAGGCTTTGATCTACTAACAAGTATTGTGTGTGTATCAGTTCATTGTTAATGTGTCTGCACATGAGATTAGTTCATAAAACATAGAACATTTCTGGCCTTATGCTGCGTTCACATAGATTCAGGCAGACGGCAGACGGAATACCTTTTGGACGGCAAGGGAAAACGAAACACGCATGATATTATATTGCTGTGGTTATGTTGTATTGTTTACAAGGAATGGAATAAAATATAATAAATAAAATTATTTTGTGTCTATTATTTGATGTAATTATGCTGGTAATGCATGTAGCTACAAAATGCAGATTTCTCTTAATATTCTATTGCAAACTTAAAATGAATGTTGAATTCCCTCCAAAACTCCTAAAATCCTCGATTGGATTTCAAGCTCTGATTGTATAATTCTGGGTGTTAACTTCTCGTCATCCATGTTTCCTCCTTGTGTGGAGAGAGAAGGGTCTATCTGCAGTCTGGCAGACCTACACGACACACCCACTTTACTACATGACACACACGACACATGCCCCGTGACCCCTGACCCTATAACCATCTCACTGCTCATGCCTAAACCTAACCAAGTGGGTATGTCTTGTAGATTTGCTTGTATGAGGGAGCTACATACATCCAGTTGTAAATTCCACCATGGAGGTAGGCAAAAAGTTAAAATATTTTAACTTTTGATGGCATACTGTTACTGTTGCAAGTATTCTGCCTTCTCACCTGATTTTACCATCCTGCTCTTGTCCAGTAAAATGATCTCCAGTTTGCCCTCTACCGTCTGCCTGCCTGAAACACAGCATTAAAATGATCTTATCCTGGGCAGCTGCAGTAAAAATGTGCTTTGACTCTACATACCACTCTCAATTATGACTTTTTATATTATTTTTGCCTTTATTTTAAAATGTGAGCACACTTTTTCTAGCAAATGTTAGACGTATTAGAAACTGTTTCTCTTTGGACGCAGCCAAGATATTTATGCAATGTATGATTCTTTCTCATATGTCTTATTGCATCACATCAAACTTTAAAAACTCTGGACAAAAAGCCAATGCATTTCCATCACTGTAGGGTACTAGAGAAATACAATTTACTGAGCTGAGAATTTTAGATTATTCTCAAATTTGTGCCTAGTTTATAAAATTTTATATGGTTTGGCCCCTCCTCCACTATGTGACTTTGTGTACACTCACTCAGTAAGTTCTATTAGATCCTCCAGAATATCCTCTATAAAAAGGTTGTATCATACCATTTCATCACATGCATTTGGGCATTCAGCTTTCTCTGTAGTCAACTCAGTAGTTCTATCAATGCATTCAAGACAAGACTGAAACATGTACTAAAGACCAATCAGCTGTGTGCTAGTTTACATCATTTCTAATTGACATTGTGGGTGTATGTGATGTGTTGTGTGTAGCTTTGTATTTTGTATGGTGTGTTCTGTGTGGGTTTTTTCTTTTTACTGTTTGTTGTTGTGCTGTTGTATGTTTTTTGTCTACAGATGCAAATTAGCTTCAAGCTAACTCTGGTGCAGTGCATCTTTAATGTTTCAAACGGCACACTGTCCCATGCAAGAAATAAATAAGAATAGCTGACTGACATGTTAGGGTCATGATGAATGGGGCCCTGGTGCTCGTTGACACACTGGTGACACATGAAAGAAACACTGTTTTAAGTACAGATCAATTGCGAGACATTAAAAAGTAAATGATGCTTTAAAACCCTGAATGCTTTATTCAAAATATGCATACATAACACTTCTCCTACAGAACAATACAGAACAGTACAATCACTTTTTGTAATAACACATTTAAAATGTAAAATGGTTTCTGGCAGAAATCGCCTGCAAGCAAACAAAGTTCCTACTTTGGCTTCTTACAGCAAGAAGAGAACAGAAGCCTGAAATACTCAGAATAAACAAAGAAATTTGCTGAAGCAGAGACTAGAACAACACATCTGTAATTGACTCAAGTGTGTGTGTGTGTGTGAGTGAGAGAGAGTGAGAGTGAGAGTGAGAGTGAGAGTGAGAGTGAGAGTGAGAGTGAGAGAGAGAGAGAGAGAGAGAGAGAGAGAGAGAGAGAGAGAGAGAGAGAGGAGAGAGAGAGAGAGAGAGAGAGAGAGAGAGAGAGAGAGAGAGAGAGAGAGAGAGAGAGAGACATCTATTGTTGTGTACCACTAGTGTGTGTTCTGTGATGGAAGAGTTGAAGCTGATGATGGCTGTGATGGTGTCTGGGCAGATTAACAGGGTTCCCACAGTCCTGACACTGCTGCAGTTATCTTCCACAACTGTAAATGTTTTGGACAATTTTTCATTTAAATAAACTTTAAACAGAATCTGTAGAAGCAGTTTGGTAAAATGTCACAAAAATAAGCAGGCTGAAATGCAATTTCAGCTGCATTGTAGTAAATAAATCTCAGAACAATTTTTTTTTAAAAAAAATGTAAATGTGCTGATTTATATTACAACAGCAGTGCAGTCAAGAAAGTTTGGTATGACAGTCTGAAAGAGCAGCTGAAACCTTCTTGAATTTGACAGTAAAAAACAGGCATGGGAACCCTGAACAATTGTCATTTGTACACAGCCTCATAATACATGCCATAACATACAAATATACAGCACATATTACAGAGAACATCGGATCAGTCAAGATTGTTCTTTTGACTCTGAAAGGAAACACTTTGTACAAGTTCTTCATAACTTTATGTTACATTTGTGTACAAATGTGTTACACACTGATTGTTAAAGATACACTCCATCATTTTGTTACTGTGTGTCCTCTCAGCTCACTGGTGATGTGTCAAAACTTAAAGGGTAAGTCTGGTGATATGCTATATTTTTTTTTTTACAGTCAACATATCTCAAGTGCAGACTCAACCAACGATGAAATGGTCTACTAACAAGTAATGTCTGTGTATCAAAGCCTGATGTATCTTCTTCCTGTGTCATAGAATTCCACTGTTGTCCAAAAAGTATTAAAAACACATCAGTGAGTCACACTGTTGCACTGGATGACATGTTCCTTCATTACCATGAACACACACTGTAGTTTATTTTGACTCAATCCCACACACACCATCCTGCTGCCAGAAATACTCACTAGAACACCAAATGTGGATTCATCCACTGCTGAAAATAGTCCCCAACAAATGTACTATTTCCTCCTGTTTGGTTAACGTTTGCTAAAACTTACAGTGACCAGCTGTTTTAGGAAATTACTGAGACTTTTAAAAAATGAAACTACACATTTGTGTTTCTGTTTTTTTTTTAGATTTACATCTTGACTCTGAACCAATGGGCTTGGGGCTTTTTTGCCAAAGAGTGTAGTTAAGTTAGAAAGTAGTGAGAGAAGGACTATTATATTGTTGGTTTTGGTGTTTTCATGAGGTTTGTTGACAATAAGACACATATAGAGTAAACCAGCCTCATCTTTTTAAAACAGTTCACTGTTGAGCTGGGGAATATATGGGGATTAGGGAGTGCTATCGGGTGCAGTAAGAAATCAGGGAGTGTCTCTTTAAATGTTACAGTTCCATTTGTAGTGAATAAAAAGATAACACAGTGATAAATACAACTTAGAAACATGTAACAACTAAACCAAACCAAAATAAATGTATATGAAAACTTCTGTTTGTACGCAGGGTGAGATGTCAACAGGTTGCAATCAAACAATGATTCGGAAAATAAAGAGCAAATAGTGAAGCCAGAGCAAAGCTGTTAACAGCAAAATAAACAGGAAGTCCTCAATGAAGGCATGAAGGAAACTACACTCAGATAAACCATATACAGAGAAAAGGGTTACCTGTCCACACATCAGCTGCTGTGTATTCTCACAAGGCAGCTCACCACTTGATGTATTTTAACAGGTATAGTGAGGACGTAAAACACCAGTTAGCCATCAAACACATCATCCTGTGCAATCCTATGCAACATGCTCATCAAATAATATTCTTTCTCTGGCTATAAGCAGGAAAGGTGAAAGAAAACAAAACCAGGAAATCTATTCTGTATTTTTTTTTAAAAAAGACAATATAATGTAGAATTTTGAATTTAAAAGATTCTCTTCAAGTGGGTGTTACATCCATCAAATGTTCCTGCAGGTAAAATCTCTTAAAAGGTTCCAGGAGTGAAAGAGGAAAAGAGTTTGAAGCTTCATGTGAGCAGCTCAGATGCAGGACTGGAGACAACTACCAGAACACACACCCACCACCAGGTGCTGCTACATCACAGCCTAGAGCCCAGTGAACTACTCATGAATAAATTATGTGGCTGATAATAAATAAGAGGAGGTGGGTGCTCCTGGATGGAGGTGAGCGTATGGGTCCGGACAGGAAGAGATGGTGTGTCAGATCCTGGAGGTCCTGGAGTCCAGCGTCACCTGGCCGGCCATACTTTCAATAATTTGATGGAGTCTGACATCTCTGTGTTGTGATGACCTGATACACAGCAGCCGCCAGCCCCGCCTCCAGGAAGCAGCTGTCCAATCACCATAACTTTCCTTGCTTTATCCATTCAAGTGTCTACAGAGTCTTAATGCTCCTCAGGTTCACAGCAGCAGCAGATCATCAGCTGTCCATGCTGCAACATTCTGACAGGACAAGAAGAGACAATGATAGAAGTATCGCTCATGAATCTTTATTCTGTCTCCTAACTGGAATAAAACTGGTGTAGTTTTTTCTGTGCGATCATATTTCAGCCAGTTGAAGGATGTAAAACGGGAGTGAAACAGACAAGCAAAATATGAATGAAGCGGTATGTGTGATTTTGAAGAGGTTTATGTGGGTGCGCTGTCATCAAATAAAGTGATGGAAATAAATACAGCTGAGCCGTGTGCACTGAGGTATTAACCTGTTCAGAGCAGGCAGGCAACAGATTGCACAAAATGTGGTCAGTCAGTACTAAGTGTGCCCCAGAAAAATTCCAAGTGTCACACCATACTTGAGAGTGTTTAAGAACCTGATGATCAGTGATTGACAAATATTACTTTAATTTCTTACACTGATGACCTGCAGATTTCTAAGGAGTGGCTTGTCTGTCTTTTAAATCTTTCATAGACAACTAAGCACAGTTTTCATCTACTCACCATTGAGCCCCTCTGAGTCCTGGATATCCAGGAAGGGGGCGGGTCCCCAGATTCGGACTGTCCCATCGTCGGAGGCGCTGGCCAGCAGACCGGGCAGGACGGGGTTCCAGCTCACACAGTTGACTGTGCGGGTGTGACCAGTCAGCTCTGCAATGGGCAACTCACTGCGCCGGTGCCAGATGTAAACTTTGTGGTCTGTGAGGAGACAGAAAACTTTTATCTGCTGGTTTATTTAGTTCAACCAAACTTACACATGAACATTTGTTTACTCATCATGGTTAGTACTCAGCCTGTCAACACTTTCTGTGCCTTCTGTGGCTCTAGAAGAGTTTTGTCATATCTGAGAAAATAATCCTGATGATGTAATAGTGATGTCATCAGGGTTGTCATCACAGTTCACAACAGCGTACACAGATAATCAGGTTATCCAGATTAGAGAGTTGATGATATTACATGAGTCTGGATTTTTTGCTTTTCCAAAGCTGAGAATTCTCTTTGAGACTTTTATAAATCTCTCATTTATAAAATTGATTTTTAAGTGTGTGAATGGCCTTGCACCACAACTATTCAATCAAATGATTTTCAAATATAAAGCACTACGAGGGGAGCAGTTAGTGGAGACTGCAAACCAGCACAATACAAAACAACATTTGGTCAATCCTCTTTTCCAGTTAAAGGTCCACAGAGTTGGAATACCCTGCCATCAGAAATAAAAAGAATTGAACAGATTTGCCTTGGTTGAAGCCATGGTGTTGCTTTAGTATTTAAAACTTTAAATCAGTGAACACTGAGATAAATGGGTTTATACAGCATACATACTTTCTTTCCCATTTGTTGTTCTTAAATCAGCGTTTTCAGACATTGTTCTTATTGTCGTTTGTTGTCTTCATCATCAACATCAACATCAGACTTCAGGTTTTTCCTGTATTTTCACAGTTTAGTCAAGTCAAGTTTATTTTCCTGTTTTATACACAAAACTACATTAAAATATGTGTATTGGGCTCTGAGCACTTCCAAAATGCAGGTGACCTACGCTCAACACTGTACCTGAATGCCTCCTGTGTAGACACAGGGAGCTCTCGCTGATGCTGCTCTGCTAAACGTGCTCAGAGGGAGGAGGACAGGAGAAAGGTTTGATAGTGACTGATGGCCATTCTTCATTCTTTCTAAACTTCACTCGGTATTTTGATGTCAGGAATATTGTTATTTTACTGACATTTTTGATTTCTTTCCAGTGAGATAGTATTGAATTTATATTTATAATTGTATTTAAGTGTCCTTTTATAACGTGTTTCTTTTGCACTGTCTCCATGCTTTTATGTATGTAAAGCATCTTGAATTGCCATGTTGCTGAAATGTGCTATATAAATAAACTTGCCTGGCCTTTGTCTGAGTGTTGTATTATAGCCTAACCAGGGACAAGGTCTGCAAATTAGCTACGGCTACGTCCTACATATATTGCATCGGTTGCATTTTATTTAAATGTAACAATGCTATCATCCCTGTCAATCCCTGTCAAATAAATAAATAAAAAGCCCAAACCTGCTATAGTGCAGCTTATTGATAGTTAGCTGGATCATCACAAAGATCAGATATGTCTCGCTTTCTCAGATTTATAATAAAATAATATTGATTTAATTATGATTTTGGGTGAGAAAATACAGGTTATTGATAAAGCATTGTGATCTATTGGTGTAATTATCACAAATAAATGAAGAGTTACCTATACTCAAAGATGATACAACTAAATAAAAGTTTGTGCACTAAAAAGGAATAAGTCCAAATGTAGTTTGGGATGCTCTGAACAAAAGACCTAAATTTAACTTAAAGATTCTGACTGTTGAAAGAGCAGCTGAGGTAGAACATATGACATTTCATTTGACATTTGAAACACTAAAACCTTTTAAGTGATTAACTATAAAGCTCACTTTGCTGAAACATGTTAAAGCAATTATAGCTGCTCTTTGGGATGTTTTACTAAGGTTTAATTTTCATAACAGACATGTGATTATCACCTAAAAGTCTCTTGTATGTTCAACAAGGAGAGCTGTACTAATCTCACACCCAGCATCACTGGCAGTCTGACCACACTGACTGGTAATATCTGATTGTTTAACAGTGATGAAAAGTGTGGCCACAATAGAAACACTGTGGAGCACAAAGTGGCAATGCGAGTTCTGTGGTTAATCATTTATTTATTTATCTTCAACAAACAATGTTGGATTGGTACTTTTTTAGTGCAAAAACTTTTATTTTGTTGTATACGTAAATGTATAAGTAAAGGTAACTTCATTATAAAATTTAATTGTGATAATTACACCGGCTGATCATAATGATTTATCAGTAACCTGTATTTTCTCATCTAACATCATAAATATATCAACATTCTTTCATTATAAATATAAGAAAACAAGACATTTGTATCTGAAAATTGTCAATAAGCTGCACTTTAGCAGGTTTGGGTTTAAGGACTTCCAGATGAATTTGAAACCAGCTTTGAAGAACCAGACTCATGTCAGATTGTCAGCATTCTAATGTAGATAACTCTGTTAACTCTGTTATGTCATGTTGTCTTGCCTTCACTGCCACTAGCAATGAAGTCTTCATTGTGCCCTCCAAAGCAGGAGTGGATGGTGTAGAAGCCCTGGGTCACCCCTTGGTACTTCCTAACCAGCACCCGGTCCTGCAGGTCCCATAGGTGCACTCCCTACAAACACAAAGCAGATACCAAAATCCAAAATCTGGCAGCAACTAGCTGAAGTTAAAATGAAAGGAAAGCATGTTGTGGTGTGAAATGTGAGGAAGTAAAAAGCTGCTCACCTGGGTGGCGACATTGAGCAGAGCTAACCTTCCATTCTTGGAAACAGTGAAGGACATAATGGGATGGTCCTCCTGCACTCTGGAACCCAACAACACACAACATCATCCACAAGCAGAGACATGTGGCTGCACAGAGAGGCCTACTGCTTCAAGTGAAGAAAAATTAGTTGTGTCATATTGCTTACATAATCAACAGGCTCACTTCAGTTCCACACATGCTGTTTTCTGCCAATATCCATTCCGTTAGCCTCTGTCTTCCACTGGTTGTTTGTTTATTCCCTAGTGGAGGTATGTTGTGTGATTGTAATATGACTTTGCGGTTTGGCTCGTTCATTCAAGTCACTAAATTTGATGCTATCTTATTCTGGTGAGACTCACATCTCTGTTTGTGGCTCATCTGTGTTGGTGGAATCTCTCCAGTTTGGAGGCTAACAAAGTTTATACTATTCCTTGGGTGAAACGCCAATGTGACATGGTTAATAACTTTAGCCTGTAATAAGACCTGGTTGTGCCTTCTTTATGACTCAGTCACATTTGATATTTTGAGATCTGCATGTAAACCAGTATGTATAAAAGGATAAACCTTTATACCAGCAGTCCAAACCTGGGGCTCAGGACCCACTAAGAGGTCCCAAGATTAACCTGAGGGGGTGCAAGATGAAAAACTAAAATATATCTAATACACAAATAAAACAGAAATATGCGCTGTGAAACAAATATCATGTCTGATTGGATTTCTGTGATGATGAATGGGCACAAGTCAAAAAGGTTGGAGACTACTGCTTTATAACTTCATCCCTGTCTTGGCACAGCCAGAGTGAAATGATAGAGCCCAGAATTTAGGTTTGGTTACACGTTGTGACGTCTACAGTGAGAGCTGGCGCAGAGAGTGTTGAGGTTTCTCAGCCCAGTCATGATCGTGACTTACATGTTTCTGTCAGTCAGGTCCTCAAAGTTGTATCCTCGGATTCGTTGGTGGGTATCGGATGCGAGGACGGTCCGGCCGTCACTCAAACACCACAGACACTGCACCCGCACTCCCTCCCATGAGTCTAGCAGGTTTCCATCCAAGTCCTGAGAGACAGCAGGAAACAAAATCTATTCAGGACCACCATCAACACCTGGATCATTCAATATTTGGGCTCATTATTTGTTGTTCTTTATTTGAAAACATCAAGTGGATAGTTCCGGGTCTGAAAAGTGAAGCCAATGCAGAAGTGCCTTAAACCTGCATTCTCTCTAGTTGCCAGCAGGGGGCGACTCCACTGGCTCCAAAAAGAAGTCTGATTTTATGATGTCTATGGGAAAATGACCCTACTTCTCACTTGATTTATCAACTCAGTAAACACTTTCCTACAGAGTTTATGGACTCAATCGCTAGTTTCAAGTCCTCTTCAATACAGCATGATGTTCATTTTGTAAATTATGGTCCCATTTAAAGTAAAATAGACAATAAAGTAGGGTATGCTTTATGGCATGTCTACCTTGTGTTTGACAAGTCACTACCAGTGTGTGAGGTGCTGTAGTTGGACCCTGGGGAGCTCCTCGGCAGCTCCACGCGTTCACCCAAGTATGGTCACTTTTTTTCACTTCTGACTCCAAAAAACCAAGATGGGGACTGTCAAAATGCTAAACTCGAGGTTTCAAAACAGGAGTCCACAAACCAGTGGTTAAAGTCATGGTGACTACATCCATTATTTTTATACAGTCTATGGAAAACAGCCAGTGAATGTCAAATCATTATCAGGTCCAACATTCTGTAGTTTCAATTTCATTTTTTTTTCAAATAAGAAGCCTACTCTTGATTCAGGCATTTTACCCAACTATAGACCTATATCTAATCTTCCATTTCTCTCTAAGATCCTTAAGAAAGCAGTTGCTAGTCAGTTATGTGACTTTCTACACAACAATAGTTTATTTGAGGATTTTCAGTCAGGATTTAGAGGCATCATAGCACAGAGACAGCACTGGTGAAAATCACAAATGACCTCCTTACTGCATCGGACAAAGGAATTCTCCCTGTACTTGACTTGTTAGATCTTAGTGCCGCATTTGACACAATTGACCATCACATCTTATTACAGAGACTGGAACATTTAATTGGCATTAGAGGAACTGCATTAAGCTGGTTTAAATCCAATTTATCAGATTGATTTCAGTTTGTAGATGTTAATGATAAATCCTCCATGCATGCAAAAGTTAGACAAGGAGTTCCACAAGGTTCTGTGCTTGGACTTATACTATTCACCTTATATATTCTTCCTTTAGGTAGTATTATTCGGAAACACTCCATAAGTTTTCATTGCTATGCAGATGAGATTATCAATGAAGCCTGATGAAACCAATCAGTTAAACAAACTCCAAGCATGCCTTAAGGACATAAAGACCTGGATGACCTGCAATTTTCTACTACTAAACTCGGACAATACTGAAGTTATTGTGCTTGACCCTAAACACCTTAGAAACACATTATCTAATGATATAGCTACTCTGGATGGCATTACCCTGGCCTCCAGCTCCATCGTAAGGAATCTGAGAGTTATCTTTGATCAGGATATGTCCTTCAACTCCCGCATAAAACAAATCTCAAGGACTGCCTTTTTTCACTTATGTAATATTGAAAAAATCAGGCACATCCTGTCCCTAAAAGATGCAGAAAAACTAGTCCACGCATTTGTTACTTCTAGGCTGGATTATTGCAATTCCTTATTATCAGGCTGCCCTAACAAGTCTCTAAAGACTCTCCAGCTGGTCCAGAATGCAGCTGCACATGTACTGACTAAAACTAGAAAAAGAGATCATATTTCTCCCATTTTAGCTTCGCTGTACTGGCTTCCTGTAAAATCCAGAATTGAATTTAAAATCCTTCTCCTCACCTACAAAGCTCTTAATGGTCAGGCACAATCATATCTTTAAGAGCTCATAGTACCCCATTGACCCACTAGAACACCGCGCTCCCAGAATGCAGGCTTACTTGTGGTTCCTACAGTCTCCAAAAGTAGAATGGGAGGCAGAGCCTTCAGCTATCAGGCTCCTAGGGGGCAGACACCCACTCTACGTTTAAGAGTAGGCTCAAAACTTTCCTTTTTGATAAAGCTCCTATTTAGGGCTGACCACCACATGTCTGGACCAGCCCCTAGTTATGCTGCTATTGGTCTAGACTGCCGTGGGACTTCCCATGATGCACCTCTCTCCTCCTCTTCTGCTCCATCTCAATCAATCAATCAATCAATCAATCAATCAATCAATCAATCAATCAATCGATTTTTATTTATATAGCACAAAATCACAACAAAAGTCATCTCAGGGCACTTTCATATAGAGCAGGTCTAAACCATTCTCTTTAATGTACAGAGACCCAACAATTACCCCATGAGCAGCACTTGGCGACAGCAGTGAGGAAAAACTCCCCTTTAATGGGTAGAAACCTCAAGCAGACCCCGTCTCTTGGTGGGCGGCCATCTCTCTTGACCAGGTGGGTTTCTCCGGCTATTGGTGCTGTTTGTTGTTGCTAGTAACATCTCTATTACTATTATTGTTATTGTTATTACTGTTGTTGTTCTGCTTCTTTCTGTCTCTCAATTGTGTCGAATTGTGTGGTCAATTGTGTCAAATGTCCTGAATTCAATTCAATTCAATTTATTTATATAGCGCCACATCACAACAAAAGTCATTTCAGGGCACTTTTCACATAGAGCAGGTCAAGACCATACTCCCCTTTAACGGGTAGAAACCTCACAACAACAACATCTGAATAATTCTGAGTGGTGCTGAAATATGCGGTCAACAGAGGATCTGTTGACTGTAAACTGCTGAGCAGTGCAGATGAGCAGACATTCATAGGACTGAGGATGAACATTGGGATATTATTAATTAATTCTTCTCTGCACAGAATATTACCAGTGGTGATGAATTAGTCCCTTGATGGAGTATGTCACTAAAGACAGCTCTGATGACTGATGATAATGAAATGATTACTAGTTACAACCCTCCCTCTTTCTGACAAAATGAAAGACTATACTATACAACTATATTATGTTCAAAGTGGACTAATTCAATTAACTTGAGCCCTGACCTTGTTTTTAGAGTTATGTGATGTTAGAAGCTGTGATGTCTTATGAGAATAAAAATTCAGTGAATGTGCTTTCAGAGGGAATGATCATGATGAAGTGTGTATGAAACCATGAAGACTGATGTGATGCAGCCTGGACACATAACCTTTTGAGTCCTGCTACCGGCTCATTCAATGCACACATGACAATCACACTTTGCTGAAAGTTACTTTTAGTTTCTTTATACAAAAGTCCTGCTTTTATATTTTTAAGTCAATGTTTGGACAGTTTTTTTTAAACATACAAACTGATATTGAACCCAGCAAAGTGAAGTTCTACTTTAATCAGAATGACAAATCCAAGGTTCTGTTTGTGAACAAATAAGCACCACTTAAGTCAGGTGAAAGACAGGGACAATTTCACATATGAATATCATGACAGCCTTATGACGCAAATTGGGAGCTGGACTGGCCCTGACCATAGTGCTTAACATATCAATGCATGTCTATTACATGTGTTTTTGTGTGTGTAATGGAACTGTGTATTTGCACACAATGTTCAGAGCATGTGAGCACTGACAGTAGAGTGTGTGCTGTGAAAGATACTTACACACTGGTAGAACTGGCCCCTCTGGCCACCGGTGACAAAGCGTTTACCATCTGGATTCCAGGCCACGCTGGTCAGGCTATCCTCGTGAGACTGACTCATCTTTGTTCGTAACTCCCCAGTCTACATAACAGAACAAAGAAGGGAACGCACTGAAATAAAGTTGATTCAGATTTACAGGTTCATGTGATGTGACCCCCAGTTACTTGAAAACACAATCTTACACTGACTGACATCTCATCTGTCATCAGGTTAGAAGAGGTTTGGGACAGACTATTAGTCAGTTATTTCTATTTTGTCATTTAGCGTCCCCTGCTGGTGGTTCTGTATAATAGTCATTTAGGTCATGTGTATCTAGTTGATATCAGTTTGCATCAAGGCGGTTCTCCATGGGTACATCTCAAGTCTTTTATTTAACCTTTCCTTGCTCCTCGCTTGAACCAGAAGTTATTCTGGTCCGCCATCTTGAAGGCTGTGTCAAGTCTCTTATTCCTGCTCTGGGGATCGAGGAGCGAGGAGGATCTCTGAGGAGCCATGAGTGAAGATATACCAGAGGCAGCCTTCAAGGAAATCTCATTGAATATTTGAATATTGAATATACAGTTATTGATTGGCAACTGCAGCTGATCGAACTGATTTGATACATCACAACATCACTGAGTGAAGACAGATGACAGATCAAACTCAAGTGTATCACTCCCAAGTTTTATATTTTATTTATTTGTTGGTCTGGTCAACTTAAGGACCAAAAAGACTTTCTTCATTTATTAGAAAGATGATCTGATCTCCTCCATTAACTTTTATTATTGATAAAGTTAAAGTCAGGGAGAGTCTGTCTGCCAGCAAGAAACACTTTTGAAACACATTTATTTTATCATTTGTCGTCATTTCCATTCAGTCACATGTGAGACTGAAAATTCTTGAGTGTCGGGTTTGATATGAGTTACATCATTTCAATTTTCCCTGAAACATTAAACCTAATAAATAATTGCCAGTGTTCAAAAGACACCCTGATCATATTCTGGGTTATTAAATAATGAATTCACAATCAGAATATCAATAAATACAGACGCAAAATGATATAAATATATTTTGTCATTAAAAATGGTTCCTGTGCCTCTGAGCAGGACACAGTACACAGTATAAATACAGAATGCAGGTTTTTATTCATGTGCAGGAGTTTGTTAAACAGGTAACAGGCTGCAGAGAGAAAACAGCTGCTGGCAGTGATAACGCTGCGCCTTTATTAGTGTCAGCACAGTGCACGTGTGCAGACAAAAACTGCATTAGAAGTTGATACAGCTGTTAAAGCCGACTGACAGCTGATCCAGCTGTGAGCAGCTTCACAGGACGCTTCAGAGGAAAGCACGTCTCATTTCTCTAAAAACATATTTCCTCGTTTCCTCTCTCCTCGCTTGGTTTCCTTGTGTCTCTCCATGCATCCTTGGTTGGAGGGACTAAGACACAAGAAAAAGACGCAAGTGAGGGAAACGTGGATGCAGTTAAGAGATTTGAGATGTACCCCATGTCTGAGCCTATGGAAAGCTCATGCCTTTTCATCTGACATCATCAATGGTATGTAAAAGTAACCTTTGGGTTCACAATTATTGATAAATATGAATATTTTCACAAATCAGAGATATTTGAGTGGTTTGTGTGCAGATAAAAATACAGATGGTGTATTCATGTTGGCCACATGTTCTGGCTAGTAGTGAGAAAATGTGCATGAGATACATTGTATGTAGCAACATCATGCTTACCAATAGCCTATATCTCATGTCTCATATCTTCATGACACATTTGGTATTTTGTATATCTTGTGTATTTTTTGTATACTTAATACTTACCTTGTACTCACCATAATGGGAATTTGAACACTTTTTGGCTGTTTTTCTTTGTGTCAGTTTTACCCTACTGCCTGTAGCTATATTAAAGGTCAAATTGGAACATCTTTGTCTGAGTAGTAATTGGGGAAGGAGTTCATCTGCCTGTCAATTCACACAAGGTGTGTGAAGAGGAGAGGACAAGAACACAATATGTCTGCCTTCACAGAGTACAGGTGCCTTTTACATGAAAGTGACTGGAGCAGCAGCAGCATGGTTTCATCAGTAAGGCACTGAACCAGGCTTGTTTAAAGCTGTGCTAATCAATTTTTTTTTTATAAACAATGGATCAAATGACTCAGTTTCATGTGAAAGGAGTCATGTGTAGTGACAAATCCAGAGATTTATCATAAACTCTGCGATTTCTTTCAGCTCTACTGAGTTCACTGTTTTAGTTTTTCTGCTCTCATCAACCTGCTTCCTTGCAGCAGTGACAGGCACTCTGATAAACACACTGTACAGTTCCTGCTCAGCACCAATGTTTTCACATCTCAGCAATTAACTTTGTAGCACAGGCAGAATTTCAAAAATAAAACCCAAATTGTAATAAAATAAAAATAAAATGATTATTTAAAAAGAATGGTTCACATTTCTGACAAGTCTGTCTGTACAATATCACACAGCTAAATGTACATGAAAAGATTTATGGGCTGTTATCATTGCTCCTGTTCATACTGACTACACTGTAAGAAATGGGGGTCAAAATCCACAGTCCTCATCCTATGCAAAGTGTATTCTAAAGTTCAACCAAACCTAATGAGAGGCTTCAATGGACTGAGTTAAACCATCAAATGCACATCTCCCAAAGTTTCAGTCTTCTTAGTACGGAATTCCCTCTTTGCCACAGCTCAGCAAGGAAAGACTGTCCATGAATTTTGAAAAAAAAAAAAGAAAAGTACGTTTGGAAGATCCCCACTTGATTTGTCTGACTCAGATAGCTGAAGCTTCATATTAGCTTCGGGTGGACTTTAGAATGTATTTTTACACAGAATAAAAGACTGGATTTTGTCCTCTGACTCTTACATTTGAGTTACACTCAGTAGGGATCTTTTCATGGCCAGTATGAAGAGGAAGGTACAGAAGCTGCAAGAAGTGCATCTTGTATGAGGAATGGGTATGACTTGTGTGGGTGGAGTAATAACAGCAAAGAAGAGAGGGAGGTTTCATGCTACACTGTGAGCTGACACTTCAGTACAAGGAAATAGCAGCACTACAAACGTTTGTAGGGGTTGTTCATTTGACCATAAAGACTCCATCTGAGATACAGTTTCTACTGTGGAGTTTGTGTGTGTGGCAGATGGACAGGCGGTGACAGCTGGTTGTCATAGAGAAGTTGGTTGGCTGGTTGTTGCACAACCCACAGCTTGTAATCAGGAGCAAGAAATACATTTGATCTAAAGCTGCATAATTAATCAAAGATAATCAAATGCTTAGGATTTTTTTTTTCCACGTAAGGATTTCACAAGACTGAAGTATTTTTGATATTTAGGTTCAAACAAACCTATATTCTTCATGCCATTTTTTTCCCCTTTTCATGATTTTAGCTGCAGGGTATGAATGACATACAGTGACAGAACAGCAGCAGAAACATATAGGATAGAACTGCACTACACACTGAAGACTGACAAGAGTAAAAAATTAAACAGTGAAAAACAATATTATACAAATATGTCACTGAATTTTTTCTTACTATTACATAAATGATGTTTTCTATTTGATAAATTGGCTTGGTCTTGCAGGGACCCTCATCAGCTTTTTAAAGCCTGAAAAAACAAACAAACAAAACATGCAGAAACATCCTAACACAGTTGTGATTGACCTGTGGTGCAAAGCTTCAGAGACTCAACTGATGCTAACTGATCTGATACAGTTTTGCACATGACAAAAGAGCTCAGCTTTTCCAGGACAAACAGCTGCTAGCAGCACCCGTTCAGTTACCTTTGTTGTTGTTCTGCTTGTTGAATTTGACTAAACATGGATACCAGCGGACGTGAGCCACTAATGTGCACCTGTGTGATGATGTTGTACCTGTACGTTCCACAGCCACAGCTCAGAGCAGTCATCAGGACCACAGGCTATCAGATAGGCATCATCAGGGCTCCATGCCAAGTAAGAGACACCATAAGCATGACCCTCTAGAGTCTTCATCAACTTCAGCTGGTGGGTTTCCTGTTGACCGAAACAGGAATAAACCAGTTATTTCAACTCTCAGACACCAACTCCTCATTTTTCCTGTTCTGAAACGGAATAATCAGTGAATGATGGATTACCGTGTCAACATGCCACACGATGACTGTGGTGTCTTTCGACCCGGTTGCCAGTTTTGTGCCATTGTTGGAGAACTTGCAGAACCAGACTTCATTGCAGTGTTCAGTGAGGATCTGCTGAGTGTAGCAAGGGAACTGTTTCCTGAAGATTAGTAAAACACACACACACACACACACACACACACACACACACACACACACACACACACACACACACACACACACACACACACACACACACAATACAGACATCCAGCTTCATAATGTATATAAAACATGACAGATCAGGTGACAGATGACTGGCTACTTTGTAGTTTGAATGATGACATATGCGTTGCAGACCTGCTTAGTACAAAATGCATATCAGAGTGTGTCGATCAGGCTGGGTGGAGTCCTGGTACAGTGCAGCGTGTGTGTGGGTTCTTACCGGCTGCAGGCATGGTCCAGCAGCAGTGATACAGAGTCCAGTCCACTGTCCAGCTTAGTGTTGTGGTAGAGGCAGCGCTCCCTCTGCAGCTCTACCGCCTGCTTCAGCAGAGTCTGCAGGCGGCGAGGAGGCAGCATCACTGACGGAGGCAGGTACGCTGCACACACACACACACACACACACACAAAGATTCCACTTAGCGCACAATATATAGTGACCGACTGCAGAAACCGATATTAAGTACAGAATCACAAATCCAAATTTGACACACATTGAGCAACTTTGATAGTTACTTAGTTCTCAAAACTGCTGAGATGAGGAGTGAACAGCCTGTTTTAAGTGGTGTAAATGTTACCCAACAAGTGACTCTCCCCCTTTCTTTTCATGTTTACATTCCTTACACCTCACACCTGTGCAATGTCCAGAAATTATTTATTCAGTTTTATATATATATATATATATTTATAGAGCTCTCTTTTTTTAATATAATGTTTTTATGTGTTTTTAACGATATCATGCTTGTAATCTCATGCTGCTTTGCATCACTGATGTTTTTACTGAATGACAATAAAAAGGAATCTTGAAATCTTGAATCTTACATTTGTTAACCCTCCACATCTGACTCTGCACATTACATTAACGTCAAATTTGAATTATTACTGTTATTGCACATCTGTATACCCTTTGAAGCCAACACTACTCATCACTAACATACTACTTAAAAGTTCTTTGCGTCTGTGTATCCTCATCTGCTCATTTGCAAACTGCATATATTCTTTGTACTATGAACATTTACACACTCCGTAGTCCATATTTTGTGCATTCCATTCTCTTCATTTTAAACACTGGACAGCTTTTTCAATTTAGAATATATTTCTTAGATTACTAGATGTTTGCAGTACTTGCATTTTCACATAACAAGACAAATTCCTTCTATGTGAAAACCTAAAACCTGTTTGTGATTCTGATTAGGCACAGGACCATAATCAGTACCATACATATAGGAATAGAATATTTTTTCTTGTTCATAATTGCAATAATCAGTAACAAAGATATGAGCCAGTGCACTACACACTGTGGCAGAGACACCACAGACAAAAATACTGTAGACAAAAGTGTATCGTAATGAGTGAGCTTTTATAAATCATATATATCATATGTTAACATAACTGACATACCAGAATAATTTTGGCAAGGATGAACATGATAAAAAAAATATTTCACATAATATTGAGAAAATCTCCAATTCAAATCTGATTGCAGTGTATATATTGGAGATGTCTATAAACATGAGGTGTAAATGTAATCCAAATAAATCATATCCACACATAATCTAGACAGGAAGCTTCATTCTAATGTCATGTAGGAAGCAGCAGCAGGATTACTGTGTGGGCAAGAAGGCGATGAAGATTACCCACTGCTGTTAATGCTTACAAATCAATATGTGGATATACAGTATACTACAGTGACAGTGCTCAGGGAGTTTAAACATGGACTCACTCTGAAGCTTATCCAGCAGCTTTGTTCGGGATGCAGTGCCTTTGCCTTCCCACTCTGCTTTGGCTCGCAGGTCCTCTGCCTGACTGCACATCAGGTACCTTCAAAACACATGACGACAATTTCTCACCTACTATCAGATACACTTATAGCCTGTTCTTTTGTGCATTTCACATATAAAAAAGGCTCTTACACAACTACTACATAAAATCTTCAGTATTCCTGCATATGGCTGTCATTCTTACTCTTGAAAGAGTCTAAAGCCATCTGTGTACAGCACCAGTCAAAAGTTTGGACACACTTTCTCATTCAAGTGAATGGGAAGGTATGTCCAGCCTTGTAACTGGTAGTGTATGTGACCGACTATGCACTGATTGTTTTCATTTGAATCACCTTCACAGTATTAGACTGACCAAAATATTCTGTGATATCTGACAGGCAAAGTTACAAACATATTCCACATAAAACTCTCCTGGCTGTTGGTCAGTTTGGTCAGTTTGGTCAAGAGAGTGTTATCTCAGCAACTACAGGCCAGATTGTCATGTCATGAATATCCATCACATGCCAAATTTGCTATGGATCTTCATGGTCCCAATAAGATGGCATCCTATTCATTTTTATTTTATTTTCCTATTCTTCCATCCTCAGGTTAAATTTTTGCAGGAGCCCTCTGTGGATGCAACCCCACTACACTGCTGTCATGTTACAATGTTACAATTGTTAAAATGTTACAATTCATTTAGCATACTCATTCATACTCTGACAGGGAAAGTCAACAGAGCGGCTGTCAAAATAAATTCTACCATATGTCTGGGGGATTTGACACATCATTTCTACTGCAACATGGAAAAAACTAAACTTAAATTCCAAAACATTTCAGTAACACTTCACATTTGAAGTGAAATTCTCTCTGTAAGTTCTGCTTCCATTGACATGAATAAACATAGAACCGACCCGCTTAAGATGTGGATGCGCTCTGTGTTGTACTTGAGAGGAGTGAGCTCGGCTCTGAGGACCTGCAGGGCCTCCAGGACCTTCCCATCCTCCAGATACTCCAGATACTTCTGCTGCAGCAGCAGGAACTTCATACGCTGCACAGATAGACACACAGAAGACAAGACCAAAAAGGACAAAAGATATTAGCCATCATGATGTCTCAAATAAGAGTCCTATCAGTCAGTAACAATGCACTGACTCTCTCCATACTGTAGAGCAATAAGTCTTTTCTTTCCAACCATAATATGGTTCCAACTAAACAGACAGAGTAGGAGCCTGTGTTACTCTACTAGAGAACAATATGATATTTGAGACCATGTCCATCAATGTCTAGTACTTGTATTTGAGGTCTTTGTGGCTGGCTGCTGCTCTCTTTGGTGTGAATGAGTAGACAGTTGGTCACATCACTGGCTCTGCTCTGTTGGTCTTCACTGACAAAGACTTTGAGATGAAAAGTGTTATTCTGATATCAAACAGTCATTGGGAATAATGCTGTTGTGATATAATAAAGAATGAAACAAAAATGAACTGCAGTAAACTCAAACTGAAGAAGCAGGATTAAAAAACATTTCATAATTATACTAATGATTTGAGTTGTTTTCTGTGTGTTTCTTTTTCAAAATTGGATTATTTCACAATGTCATAGTTATATTGGATATTTTGCCTATATTTATTCATATGATGATTTATTTCATATTGTCTTATTTGTTTCATTTTGAACACTTCATAGTACCGTACATTCTTGAAGACAATACATCTGGTGAATTTTGTGCTCATCCTTTTTTTCTAAGACCTACAAAACCTCATCTACAAACCTGGACTGACACCACATGTTCACCTGGCACGAGGCTTACCAACTGGGGAAACTCCACGAGCCCTAGGAGCTTCAAGCTTTCTGTTCATCATCTGGTTTGTAGTGGTGATTTAACTGACATTTTGGGAAGAGTGCCGGGCTGTGACGCCAATTTGACATATTGGCCAAACCATGTAATTACAACTTCTGAGTCTGTCATGTGATACACACTGGCCCAAACAGCATTTTTCTCACACACAATCATTGGAAAAGGCGCGGCTGTAGAACAGTGAATACTTTTTTGGAGTGTCACAACCCTTGCGAAATGACTCAATTTATTATTAGAATTTGATCCATTCGGCCCCATAACATTCGGAAAATCTAGTATTATTTTAACCCCATTCAAGTGAGCAGAGCAAACCGGAAGTTAACCAGCTTGACCAGTGGAAGTCCCTGGTGCACATGCTCTATGGGCCCAAAAAAAAAAAAAATCAGGCACATGGGCAACATTGGGGTCATTTCTTTACAGCTGGAAGCTGATTTTTTGGCTTCATGCACCACTGAGAAAACACTGAACATCTTTGAGTCTGGCATCCAGTTCTTCTCAATACATCCATGGTTAAAACCGCCTGTTTCAGACAGAGCCTGAGGCTGTGTAAAGAGTCACGATGCAGCAATACATTTACCAGAGGGCAACAGACACAGGGTGCCCTAAAGCCATTTTGCCACACCCAAGCCCAAGATCATATCAAGTATCAAGTTATGCCACTTCTGATGCATGTGCAAAGTTCTGTGATTTTTCGAGCACCCTCAGCACCTCAAAAATGCTAAAGGTAATTAGGGGGGCGCTATAGAGCCGAGTTTTTGAACAAACAAATGGAATGCGAAAATTTTGAAAAAACATGTTGAGAATGTTGAGAGCAATGATCCCACTGAATTTCATTAACATCCAAGCAACTTTGTCCAAACATGGCCATGTGTTTGGGGGTGCTATAGAGCCCCCTGGCCAAACCTGAGCCCAGTCATTAGAGAACTTTGCAATGTTAGCCAGTTCTGACATGTGTGCCAATTTTCATGAGTTTTAAGTATCCCAAGCACCCTCAAAAATGCAATGGTGTACTAGAATAGTAATAATTAAAGCTAGAAGCAGCAATGAACAGGCCCTTGCTCCTTACGCGAGTCGAAGTGATCGGCAGCTGTGTTATCACTATTGGAGGTCTGTTGAAACGGCTCTGAATTTTCAGGATTATCAGACACTGTGTGAATGGGTAAAATATTATTTAGTAGTTAGTAAAAGTATGGGGCCTATAACTTCCTGTTGCCAGTACAGGTTATTACTATGATTCAATATTGGCCTGTACAAGTCTTCAGACTCTTATCAAACATGTGAAATTTTGGGAAAGATCTGATGATGTGGAGTTGAGTTTGTTTGTTCATGGCGAAATGTCGAAATGCAGCGTCGGTCTTAAGGCTTTTCTGATCAAATTTGAGGTGGATCTGTTCAACCCCCTAGGTAGAGGTTGTAAATATACAGCACCTTTAACTTCCTGTAGTCAGTAGGTGGTGCTATGACTATGAGTCAATATTGACATGTAGATGTGTTCAGGCTGGGGCCCTTATCAAGCATGAGAAATTTAGTAGCTACGCCAAGGGTAGGGCCGCTCAATTATGGAAAAAAATCATCATCACTATCATTTTGGTCAATACTGAGGTCACGATTATTTAACATGATTACTCAATGACTTTGGAAACATCTTGCATTTTACTGAATTTTTTAATAAAACTTGTCTTTTTAACAGTGGATTTCTTTGAACTTGAAATATAATTCAACTAAAAAACAAATAAAAAGTTAATGTAAAAAGATGAGATAAACAGCTAAAATAAATATACAATATATAAATACATATATATATTTGAATAAATAATATAAAAATAATAAATAAAGATAAATTAGACCAAAATAATTGAGATCATATTATTGTTGTGGTTAAGATACATGTTGGTTCAGTGCTTGTTCTGTGAACCTGCTTCCTGTTTTTTTCCTTTGCTACTGACATTGTTGTGTTTGTGCACTGCTTTTAAAATCTTGATTTGTTGATGAGACAATACAGCATTAGAGATAAAACTGAGTCAGTGGTCTGAGGATTGCTTACCACTATGGCACTTGGAGAATGCATCAATGCCTTCAGCTCATTCAGGTCACTCTCAGCCTAAATAAAGAAGGAATATCATAGATTAAACCCATTACATACTCTTACAGTGATGTGAAGCATCTGTCTTGGAAAATTAAATCCATATGATTTCTTCTACTTGGCCTGAATAAAGTGCACAGATTACTGTGATAAGGAACTCCTCAAAATATGGACATGCAGTTCAAAGAACTTGGTTCAACCTTGTCCCACTCTCCTTCCATGACATGATTGCGAAACTTGGTGGCAGAGGGGTGCTCCAGTCTGCAGCCAGACTCCTGCATCAGGAGGTCCACCGTCTGACTGTAAATAGTATACACAGCAGAGTAAAAATATCACTTCACATTATAATCAATGACCTGAGAATGCCTCAGCACTCATGATCAATTTTTAATACATAGACTGGAAGAGGAACATGACTTGTCATGTGAACAGCTGATAAATAACAAATGACTGTGACTGAAAGACGTGCACTGAGTGGGCTGAGCCACCAATTAGATTAGATTAGATTTTTGGTTGTGAAGAAAACAGGTGGGTTGAGCAAAAATTCATGATGCTCTTTAGCGCTAAAGACATGAGCTTCAGCTCTGGAAAGTTGTGATTTGCATATTTCACAAATTGCTGCTTGGAAATATCACTTCTTTTGATGGTTGATCACATTTAAACCACAATACACAGTGCTGTATGAACTACAAAGAACATGAATTTGGGCCGTAAAGGATGGATGACCTAAAATAGTTATGTTTACCCTTTACTCCATCAATATCTTTGATGCCAGATACAAACCAATCAGAGACGAGGAATAGCGCTTCTCTAAGTGGTGGGAGAGAACCCATGCCAAACTCCGTTCCCAACTCAAGCCATTTTGAGCCGAATTACTTTTTTCTCCACAATTTTCATTGTGGCGAACATACAGTAAGTACATACAGTATGATCCACCAAGCTGCATCTGGTTGTAATGACACGGTCACTGTTTCCGTCCTCCATAAACGTGCGTCAGGAAAATACACTGTTTAAAAATTCCATCAAAAGCTTGAACTTCGACCACTGTCCCTAACAGAATACTTATTTGCTTGGTGGGTTAAATATAGGCAGAATTCACCTGCGAGGCTTACAGACTCGTAACATGTAGTTTAGTTATGTGTAATGCTGTAAGTGCATTGTTGATAGATAAGACAGCATCAAATTTCAGTTCAAACGACTTTTAGGAATCCACGCTACACTGGAGAGAAGGAAACCTGTCCAAAGGTCATGATAACTGCTCGGACTGCATGATGGATTTCAGTCAGATAATTCATCTGACAGCTGGCTGAACACAGGAGCTCCACTAGCGCACTTACTTGAGACCTAAATCGTGTAAATGTTGTCCTATCAGCCTGATGACGTCCTCCTCAGACTGAGACAGACGCTTGTTCTTCTTGACGCCTGAGTTGGCATCGGTCGAGCTGTTGTTGTTGGATGCAGGCTGGGCTGACACTCCGTTGTTGTTGCTGACAGTGTTTCCATTGTTGGTGACTGACAGAAGTCCGTTGGAGTGAGCTGCTCCGGCGGAGGACGACTCCCCGTTCTGTGCACCGTTTCGGCAGGACACTTCTGAATCTCTGTCCTGTCCTGCCCCGTTAGCCTGCATGTTCTCACGGTTTATACGGGTGAGACGGTGTTTAAGTAAACGACTGACAGGCGCGACGGGACACTACGGGGAAAAGAAAACCACCGGTACAGCCGCCGATGGGCCCACTGACCCAGATGCAGCCCCGAACTGCCCTGTTCCCCCTGCGGCCGAGTCTCCGTGTTTTTTTCGCGGCGATGACCGCGACGGTAACCTGTTTTCCGATTCGGAGGACGAAGACACGGAGGCCAGAGTTATATCGACAGCCGCATTTTGTGAAATTCGGTGGTAATTGGCGATGTCAGGTACCGTTTCCACCGTGTTTGAGTTGTTGGTTATCGCTTGTTATTGTTGCTCTCAGACAGCTGCAGCCCTGTTATGGACATACGCAGTGACGTCAGCGGAAATTCCTTCACGTCTTTTTGTGCAGCTGCGTCACCGTTAGGGGGCGCTGTCCGCCTCTATTTTCGGAATAGGCATACCATTACACATATGACAGTGCAATAATAATAATAATAATAGCGTTCTTAATTTCACACTCATCATATGATCATAACCAAATTAAACATATAATTATAATTATTATAATGATTATAGTCAATAATATTGTGATTAATGTATCTTCATTGTCTAGATAAGCCCATTATACCACTGCTGTCACCAATACAAATATTAATGACACTAATTTAGAATGTATGTTTTGTTTTTGGTCTATGTGGCAGCTCTTCAAAATATATATACACACACCTACATGTAACTGTATTGTTACATAACTATATGATACTTACAATACTATGTAATACTTAATTGTATATTACATACCTGTACATATATGTACTATATTATATGTATGGATATATCCATACATACAGAGGGGAAGGTGGGGGTGCC
Organism: Thunnus albacares; assembly: GCF_914725855.1. Classification (NCBI taxonomy): domain Eukaryota; kingdom Metazoa; phylum Chordata; class Actinopteri; order Scombriformes; family Scombridae; genus Thunnus; species Thunnus albacares. The sequence goes on from NC_058113.1 coordinate 943,937, forward strand.
ACTTTTTCTTTTTTTGATTTATATTTTTGTTAAAATGTTAAAGTGACGAATTACTACTTAGTTGTATGGTGTGTTGTGAACAAAGGTTGGCATCATCTCGCCAGTAGGGCTGTTGCACTTTGTTACATTACTTGACATAAGCCTACATGTAGCGAGTTGCGCAAGTACAGTACGGTCCTGTCATTCCATCCACTCCGTGGGCAAGGAGGCTTATTTAACCTACAAACACGCAACACTTACTGCAAGTCAACACTGAGTTTGAATACAGGATGCACCTTCAAAGCACACATGACTGACCTTTCCAATACGGCACTTATAGTATGGATGATACAAATCAAAATCAAAACAAGTAACTACGAGTTACCACAGAAACAGAAGCAGCAACTGCGTTCAAGATCTCACGAACTATTAACTTATATGCTTTCAAAACATGACATGTCCAAACTTTTGCGCACATAATCAATTAGGAGTTTCTGCTCTGACATTTTCAGTGGCAAATATTAACGGTGGAAAATATTCCAATACATTAGGCTATAATAAAGTTACACTGCATGGCAGCAGCATTGAATAAACAATTAGCCTACCTTGCTGCAGTCACGCTGTCTGTTATAGCCTCCAAAAGTGGCTCCTGCCGGGCCTTGCACGAGGTCCGTGGTGATGAAGGATCGCATCAGGGTATATAGCCTATGTCCAAAGTCAATATGTTCTCATGTATGAGAGCGCAGTCTCCTCTGGGTCATTGTACTGCTAAAGATTTTGGAATGACAAGATTTTCTAATTCCTCTTGCTCTCTAATGCTGCGCCTTCATGTATCAGACAGGAAATGTACAAGAAATGAGGCACAGACAGATAGTTGTGTGTCCAGTGATTATTACCAAAATGTTTCAGTGATGCCTCATTTACCACTGTAATTCATTGATCAATAATGAGAAACACTTCTTCTCTTTATTTTATTGCAAATAAGAATTACATTTACAGTATTTTATTTCTTATTTTAAAGGGCGTATTATGTAGGCATTTATCTAATTTTAAGACATATTAGGCCTATGTATCTTTTCAACAATTTAAACAACTTCCTTGAATCTGTGAAAAATGTTAGTAATTTTTCTTTGTAAAAAAATGTATTGAAATTTTAATTTTCCAAGTCAAAAAATTTCAAGCACCTCTTTCTTCTCTTGTATTAATATGCCATTTTTGGTGGGTGTAGCAACCACCAAATTTAAGATTAATTATTTCCAACCATGCCTGGCTACCTCACACCTAAGAGTAAAAAAAGAATTACAAACTGGGCAGCGGGCTACAGTACATTAGATAAGCAGTGGTCCTGGCTCCAAAAAGCACAGCCAACTGATGAATCAATGCTAATTCATTGCTTGTTTCCCCATTGTGACATCATCAAGGGCAATAATTCTGAACAGCTTGTTTAGGTCTGTTAATCTGAGGATTTCAAACCCTGGCTAAACACCAAGGAGTACCGTATTTATGTCATTTTCCCCCCATTGCCTAAATAACTTTCATTTGTGGAAGAGGCTTCCATCACCATTATTCTTTAGCATTATTCTTTTCTCAATCTTCTCCCTTTGTTCTACTATATTTTATACACTAATTTTTCACTGTCATGCCATGTGTAACTTTTAGATTATGGTTTATTGTTTGGATGGACTTGAGTAATGAGTGTTAGAACACTTGTCAGGTAATTTAGGTAATTTCCTATGCAATTATTGTTCATCTCAAAATGCATTAAAATGCATGGATTTATACTGTAGTCTTCAAAATTTTCGCGGGGGATGGGTGGGGGTCATAGAAATATGGCGGCTGTGACGTCAAAGCAGTAGCCTTTACACTTTCTTACAGCTGAAGTGTTTTACAGATGAATCAGCTGATGCTCTTGTCAGCCTCTTTGCTCAGACTCAGTCATCCTGCAGTGATGTTGTGATGTAGCGATGAAGAGCTCTTTCACAATCACTGTACTGTAGTTTCCAGTTACCGTGCAGTAATCATGACACTGAGGCTCATCTTTATTAGATTTTTTAATCAATTCACCTTATGATGACAACTGAAATGCATGAGGGTACACTGATTGAGAAATTCTTCAACTGAAAAAACAGGATTGGGATCAACTGCTGAGAACAGGTTGAGTAGACCTACAGTATGTCTAATTCAATCCACAAAAACTGTGAAGAGGAATCAAAGTTCGGAATCAAATTCTGAGAAAATCTGAAAAGTAAGAACAACTCGAAACTCAGGATTTAATCGTTTTGTTGCCGTCAGCTAGCCCTGCTGGCGTGGGCTCTGGCGTTTCAGTGTTGCTGTGTTTGTTGGTATTTAGCACAAAAATTGTGTTGCAACCAAAACCTGGAATCAAATACAGAGTTGACACATTATTCAAAGTGCTATTTTGTTCCCACACCTGAGATTGAAATACAAATCAGGAAACAACTATGGTCCACCTTTTAGCTTTTACATCCAAAGCCATTCCTTTATCATTGGCACTTTCACTTCTGCGTAAGAAAAAAAAAAAGAACGTCCCTGTCATTTCCAATAAATTAATCTGACCAGTAAACACTGTCTAAACTCTATGTACAATGAGGACACCTTCAGTCCTCTTTCCCTTTCTTTAAATAGAACAAAACTTGTACATTACATTATAAAAAATATGAATTAAAGGGGAAGGAATGATTAAACCTTTCCTTAAGAGAGGAGAGTGTCAGGTTTGTAGAAGAAGAAACTATTGCACTTTGATCCCATTCTACAGAGACACTAATGGGCTTTACAATCAGCAGAGGAAAGAGCAGTGGCTTCCTAAATACTTTCCCCCAAAACATACATACAGCTGCTTCCTATCAGGTGGGTGTGCTCCTTCTGCATGTCGCTGCTGGCACATCAAAGCCTCGTACATCCCAAGTACAAACATTGTGAATGATGTCAGTCAAGTTCCCCAAATGCAATCACATTCGTTTTGTTGCCACAAGCAAAATGAAAGGCTGGCTGACCTGCTGATAGTCACCATTTCCCAATAGACTGTTTGCCTGCGACTGGTTCAAACTTTTTATGTAATTAATTCAAGTGGCCCTTGACACACTTTTCTAATTTACCTGCTGTTTTAGGCGCCAACCTTTTCCACCTTATTTCCACCTTGGGTAGACAGACCATATCTAGCAACTGCAACATCTGTGTGAACACGTTAGCATATACAGACTACCAAAGCAGTATAAACAAAACCCTGTGTGCATCTGCTGTATGTGTCCATTTTGGACTATATGTGGCCCTTTACTTGACAAAGCAAGCAGGAATTAAAAAAAAAAAAACACACAGTTGAAAGTCGACTGGAAAAGCGAGACCCCATTTCTACCTAGTATTAAATGAGATCTACATCTGGATACCTTATCTAGACAAGGGGAAACCCATGTTAATGCAGTGCGGTGTAAATGTAGAGAGAATGCACATCTGGAGATGGTCTGCCTCACATTGTGATCAGATTTAAGTCAGGTTTAAATGACATTTGTGCAGTCTGACCACAGCCTTAAGAAAACATGTCACCTAACTCCAGTGACCTAACTCCGCCTCTTCCTGCTATCTCAAGCTGCCTGTAAGCTACAGGTAACATCTAAGAAGTTAATCAAAAAATGGATGACACTTGTCCATGAAGAAAGGTGGAAAACAGTGCTTCATAGCGCTGTCAAGGTAAAACTAGAAACCTTCTACAGAAAGGCAGCTAGCTCACCTACCTAAGACAGAATCAAGTAAACAAGAATGTTTATTAATTCTAGTTGTAAATCCAAAGGCCCCATTATTAGACATCATTATCCAGACACAGATTGTATGTTAACACCAAGAAGAGATGGTGTCGATCCAAATGTTGTGCAAGCAACATGGAAAGTTCACCTTCATGTATTTAAACTTTTTGTTGCTGTTGTCATTTTACTTCAGGAAATAGACTACGCTCTCAATTTACTTTTGTTCCTCCCAACAGCCATCTTTTCCTCATGATCTCCGTGCAGTTAAAGGAAAATTGCAGTTTATTACAGCCTGCATACTTTTTGGCTTTCCTAACATACTCACCAAGTTAACTGCTGAGATCATACACTATGTCACAGTGACATAACTAAAATAGGACCAAAGGATCAAGAAACATAAGCAGTCAGATGGTCAGACAGGTTATAAACAAGTCAACAGTTTATCCAGATGATTATTTTTATTTGGAGGTCAAACTGAGAGCCTGTGACCTGAAATATCACTAATAACCCCTCATTGTATGAGTACAGTTGGTCAAAGTTAAAACAGGAAGTGGGTGTGTAAACTGAGATGGATTTTACAGTTTGCTTTCATTGACTTCCCTGGAAGTTTCTTTCCAACCTGTCTGATCATCTGACTGCTCGTGTTTCTTGTTGTTCTATTTTTGGTGATGTCACTGTGGCCAGAGCTACAAAAATAAAAGCCAAGTTGTAATAAACTGGAATTCTCTTTTAATAGCAATGTGAAAGGACTTGAGAAGATTGTCCCTGCCTGATGAGGGCCATGGAATCCTTCAACTAAATTAAAAATGGTAATCACAGCTGTGATAGGCACTTCCATCTGTCCAAAATCAGTGTAAAAAATTTTTCTGCCTTGTGTGCTACACTCTGGACACCGTCAACTGTCCCCTCTCCTAAGACACATCATTTACACACTCACACACAGTACAGATGTCTGTTATCCTTTAACTTTCAACTCAGAAACATCCAGAAGCCAGCATTGGAGTGTGCTGTAGGAGGTCCAGGAACAGAGAGTAGAGCACAGTACTGACAGACCTGACCAGACCCCAGATCAGAATCAAGGAGAAAGAACACTTTGACTGTGGAAAAATACCCTATGAGCAAAGCACACACTCTCATACTACACATGGGCAGCAGCAGGTGGCAGATCAGTCTGGATCGTCACACTCTGGCATTGTATTGGTCCACTTCCAAATCCTCTTCCTCATCAGAGACATAAAATCTAAACTCAGTTCAGTCCATCAGGTGTCCTTACATGGAAGTATTTTGTAAATGGGGAGTAATGTCCAAAATTTAAGCTGGGTGCCCAAAAGCCCTGCAATATAATGTGTGGAGGAGATGGCATCATAACTAGTGTTTTTGCAAAAAAAAGGCTCATGTGTGTGATCAGTGTTCAGTTCTTATTTGAGAGATGTTCATGGAAAGAGATAAAACCAATCATTGTATTTAAACGGCATCCGATTCAATTAGTCATCCTCATGCTGAAATGTTGAATTCAAAACCATTTTCATTTGAATAACTCAAGTGAAAGATTCAATGTGTTTAGCAGTAGGATGAAACTGAATGTGTCTGAAACTGCACTTCATATGAACATGTGCAAGAAGACACAAGAGGTTGATTTCCTAAAGATTTGGGGCACTTTTAGATGCAGGTTTTTGGCAAAATTACAGAAAAGCTGCAATGTTGAAAACTGGGTGTTTGATGCAAAATGTTTTTATGGTGTTTGTGGGATGTAAATGTACATAATTAGCTGCTGAAACTGATTGGCCAGTTTTTATTGACCAGCAGCAGAGGCAGCTGTGTGTGTGTGACTGACAGTGTAATAGTAGTGGATGTCAAATCTGCTGCATTAGTATGCAAACTTTGGTAGAGAACACTGGAGAAGCTGCTTCAAATCTACAGGCTTCCAGCTTACTCGTTGGGGTTTGAGGCAGAAATTTTAGGGGTGAAACCAAACTATATGCATGACTAGATACCACGGAGGTTAGTGAGAAAATATGTTTGTGATTTTGGTAAAGGAGGCTCTCTTTTTCTCTGTTTGTTAATTAAGAGGATGTCTCAGACTTCAACTATATCTTAAGTTTTCATGAACGGCTGCATTTAAATAAAAACATCTGGCCATCCCTAGACTAGGTGGCATGATAACCCTTGTGCTTGACCTTGCAAATGCCAGCCTGTCCCATCTAGACCAGCCTACATGTAGTCTACTTATGTTATTTTGTATTTTTTCCTCTCATATATAGCGTCTGTATCTTCACGTCTGATGCTTCTGTCTTTTATTGTGATGCACTTTGTGATGTCTACTCTAGAAAAGTGTTATATTACATTCATTTGGCACTTACATTTGGGGAGCACTTTGGGGTTGAGCTGCAGCTGCCGTATATAAATAAACCATATCTACTTACTATGGGTATGTGGATGCAGTTCCAGATCCACATTAAATAAGTCTCTTAAATCATGCTCAGTTTCTAATCTTTTCAATGAACTCATTCAAATTATGAATGTTTTGAATTCCATGGTTCAAGTTGAACATGACGTTTTAATTCAAATACAATCTCTACTGGCATGTATATCTTTCCATAGACAGTGAACGTGTGTGTGTGCTCAGTAATGTCAGGTATCCTGTCACAGGTGTGTATGAAGTGTGTCACTATTATTTTTATCCAACCAGTAAACATTTTGTTCACAGAATTGAAAAAAAGCCCAGGTTTCTAGGCAAATGACTTCTCATTCTAAACTCTTTCCTCTGCCCCTCTCTGCATTCATCACACATAAACGTGATTACTGGGGAGTGTGTGTGTGTGTGTGTGTGTGTGTGTGTGTGTGTGTTTAGTCCTTAGCTGTCAACCACCTGGTGTGGCAGAGTGACAGAGGAGCCGTTGATAAATGAGCCTTGTTTGTCTCTTCCCTTCAGAAAATAGGTGAGCAGCTCCCCTTTCCCCTTCACAAAGATGGGCCCCCTCCTCACAAAGCGGAAACCGTACTCTTTCAGGATGTTGTAGCAGTCCTCCACAACCTGGGGGCAACACACACAGACAACATGATAAGGCTTTCACACTGTTTCTCAGAAAACATGTGACACATTCATTTGAAATCGAATATGCAAAGTTGTATTTGTGTTTGCAAAACAAAATGAACTAAAGTAACACTGAAGATGCAACGAGCACTTCATATAGAATTACTTTACTTGTGGAACAGATGCAACATGGAATCTATAATGTAACACAGCAAAACACTGTGCTTAATATGAAAAAAATAAGATATTACCATACAAATAAATGTGGCAACTGGCCTTTCTTATTGTACATGTACTGTTCATTTGATCAATGGAAGGTAATTCTGAAAAGAAATTATTGAATTAATAATATGATTGAATTTTTCATTTGAAATTTTCATCTCTGAAGTGATGATAAATGCACCAGAAAACAAGTACCTATTCACACATTTCATGTCATTTGAATGCAAAATTTGATTTCTTTTTTGCCAGTGGAGCTAAAACTGACACATATATCTTGAATTTGTATAATTTATTCACAATGAAAGTTGTGTAAACAGTGGTGGGCAGTAAAGTCTGGTGCTGTACCTGGATGTTTCCCATCACCCCTGTGGACTCCATGCGACTGGCCACATTCACAGTGTTGCCCCAGATGTCATAGTGGGGTTTGCGGGCACCGATCACTCCTGCTAACACTCCACCTTTATTCAGACCTGGAGGAGAGTGTTGACAAATGTGACATGTGAGATTATGACTGCTAATAAAAAATACTGAATATACTTACATGTTTTACTTGTAAGAACATGTTTTTGTAGTTTGTCCATCTTTCCTTTCAGTTAGGGTAACACCAGTGGCTACATCTTTATTACAAAGTCCAGGCAGACAAACAACTCCAGCAGTCAGACTACATCTTGATTTGTGGTTGATCAGAACTGGTTCTTACGACCACGTCAAATATGTTAATAGTTGTCCTGAACAGCTACACTCAAAGTCACTGAGAGCGGAGGGGGTGGGAGAGATATCATCCGACAGTCTCTCCTGGAAGGCAGTCATAGCTGTTCACATGAAAAGTGACAGAAATAGTTGCATCACGAATGACAAAGGAGAGCTAGAGAGAAAAGTTTAAACCCTGGCTCCTTTCTCACCTCTGCACAGCTGACCAATTGCTCATCGGTGTTGAAATGGCCGTGCACAGCCCCCCCCCCCCCCTTATACACCGTCAGAAAGCTGCGGGATTGGATAGCCTGTCGGATGATATTCAACCATCCATCAGGCATGTCTGAAGGAGTATGCCAGCCGCTTACCTGACAGGTTTTTTTTAAAGGACCATATCACTGGTTTTACATGTTTTTGCATACTTACTGTGAATCACATACTTTTCATAATAGTTAGCAAACCATGATGTTTCTCTACAATGACAAGCAGCCACTGGTTTCACTGCAATTCCATATAATATGAATGTTATTAAGCAGATTCCGGAGACATGATACATGATTTAAGTGCAGGTTGTTTTGAAAAGCCTCAGACTGATGATGCAACTTTGACAATGTTTTGTATTCATTCATGACTGTGATGATTACAAAACTCCAGCAAGTTTCAAGAGTCTGTGGATTGATTTTCATATTATACAGAAATAAATCAAACCAACTGATATCATGAACAGCAGGTAAAATAAATATAGAACTATACAGCTTGCATTTGAAAATGTTTGGCACAAATGTGCAGTAAACCTGATTTTTAGTTGAAAGAAGAAATCCACAGCTGAATATCTATATGAATACATGAACATCTAACTACTCCTTTGGAAGTGAAACAGAATGTGACTAAGTTGTCTGCATTGTAAAACTGCATGTGCATACAACTTTTCAAGTACAATAGGTAAAAGTTGATTCCATAAGGAGTTCTGCAAAAGTTCATGAACATTTACAATCACAGTTTGGGTAATAAATTCAACATTCACCTTCATTTTTAACTTAGATGTGGTTTATGTCATGTGAATAAAATGTGGACTTTAACAGCCCTCTTGTGAGGTTGCCCTGTATACTCTCTCTTCACTCATGTCCTGCAGAGTCATCAATCCCTAGATCTCACCACTTCAGTTGGCGAGTAAAATGTGTTACCACAATAATAAATAACACACAAAACTATAGATATAAGACCCAATTTGTAAAAAAAAAAAAAAAAAAAAAAAAAAATCTCTTAAAGGTGCAGTGTGTAGATTAAGAAGTGGCATCTAGAGGTGAGTTTGCAGATTGCAACCAACTGAATTCTCCCTCCCCTGCTAAGCATGTAGGAGAACCTACAGTAGCTGTAAAACTTGTGAAAAACACAAAAGGTCCTCTATAGAGCCAGTGTTTGGTTTGTCCATTCTGGGCTACTGTAGAAACATGGTGGTGCAACATGGAGGGCTCTGTGGAAGAGGACCCGCTCCCTATGTAGATATGAAGGGCGCATTCTAAGGTAACGAAAACACGATGATTCTTATTTTCAGGTGATTATACGCTAATTATAACATACTTTTGAATATTATATTCCACTTCTGCCAAGTCCATTCTGCTAGATGCCACTAAATTCTACACACTGCACCTTTAATTGTAATAGTCACACAGTGACAGCCCCAAATGGAAGCAAGAGGTCCAGTAAGTATTTTAAAGGCTTCACCAGCCAGAAGTGATGTGACCCTGTGATGCCGTATACAAGAACACACCAAAGAGAGGAGAAAGTTAAAGATCCTTTAAGGTTATTTAACAACTTTTATTTGGATGATGCATGTCAGATGTGGAGTTCCTGCGTCTAACCATACTGACACCAGAGGGTGAATCCATGCTGTTTCATTGAGTCAGACAGGGATGCTCCTCTCAGCTGCAGCAAACTGACACATTCTCAAATATTTACCAAAATTGCAGGGAGAACCAGGCCTTCATTTCACACAGGTTCATTCAGAGACGCACTTTTATTCCTAATTTTGCATATATTCAATCATATTTTAGTAAGTCTGCATTTTTTTTTATATAATGCACATTCCCACACTGATTCCATCAGTACAACAACAGAGTTGCCAAGGAGCTGCTAATTTACCATGTGAGCTATTACCTTACAGGCAATTTTATCAGGTCTTTATTAGGGAGTGACCTTTTGCATTGAATATTTTTGACTTTTATTTCAGAATTTACAGTACATTGATAACACAAGTTGATTTTCAAATCTAACTCTTGCAGAAAGCAGATTTTCTTTCATTTAAAAGTCCAAAAATCCTGTACTCTAGGCCTCATTTCCATTACACAGGAGGATTTTCCCCAATATTACCATAACTGTTAGAAGTTTTGCAGAGCTGCAACGATGTCAATTAATCGATTAGCTGCCAACTATTAAATGAATCACCAACTACTTTGATAATCATTTAATTGTTTGGAGTCATTCCTTAAAACTTCTGTGAATTTGGCATGAAATAGTAAAAATGCATATATGGAATCAAGGTTTAATTACTTATTTATTGGGACCATGTACTGTGTTAAACATAAATGTTACCATTTGATGTACTGTATCAGAGATTTTCATCTGCAGTCCCTTCAGAAGGTCACAATTAAAACATGTAACAGCACAATAACAAACAGCACAAAGCAAAAAGCACAGGACATATAATACAAAATACAAAACTACACACACTAGCACATCATATACACCCACAATATCAACTAGAAATTAATAATGCAAGCTTGTCAGATTAAAAGCAAGATTATTTGCGTTCATGAGAAGACCATGAGATGAAATTTAGATTCAGTGGTTACAGAGCTGAGTAGTTTTAAGCAGATTTTTTAATTTGGTTTTGAATGTACTGATGGAACTGCAGCTCGTCATATCATCAGGTAGGGTATTCCAAATGCAGTGCAATGAAATGGTATGGTACAATCTTGTATAGAGGATATTCTGGAGGATCTAATAGAACTTACTGAGCGAGTGTTCACAAAGTCACATAGTGGAGGAGGGGCCAAACCATTTAAAATTTTATAAACTAGGCACAAATTTGAAAATATTCTAAAATTGTCAAAGCTCAGTAAATTGTATTTCTCTAGTACCCTACAGTGATGGAAATGCATTGGCTTTTTGTCAAGAGTTTTTAGAGTTTATTTGTATAAGGACTCAAGAAGTTTTATGGCTGTTTCTCCAGCCTGCCCCCAACATGTGATGCAATAAGACATATGGGAAAGAATCATAGCATGCATAAATATCTTGGCTGTGTCCAAAGAGAAACAGTTTCTAATATGTCTAAAATTTGTTAAATTGTACTTTATGGTTTTAACCATTTTTTAAAAACATTTTTCTTAAAGTTTAAATTTGGATCCAGATCCAAGATTTATTTGTATTTCTATTATTATTTTATATATAATAATTATTATATTACATATATTTATTTTATATTATTTTTAATTATTTATGTATTTATTTATTTTATATCAAGTGCCTCATTAAGCATCCCCAAAAATCTGAGTGAAAATAAACATTCATAACTATTATAAAACCTAGCTCAAAAAACAGCTCATTTTGCTGTTTAGACCATTTTTCAAGACTGGGAGGCAGATCACGTTTTGATTGACACCCGCACCGGCTACTGGGAGCTGGCTAACTACAGTAGCTAACAACTGGATTTCCGTGGTGCAGAGCCACATCTCTAACTGACTGAGCCTTGCCTCCAACACAGCAAATAAACTGCAAATATCAGGAAACTTTACAAGAACTTAAATGACAATATTTCGAATTTGGATTGAAACTAATTTTTTAATTTTTTTTTTTAGATGCTTAAGATTATGTACATAAGACCCTAAATGACACAGTCAGAAGACTTTTGTGGATTTGGGTTTCCAGTGGTTTTAAGAAAAATATGTCCAAATTCTGTCATTCCAGCTTCTCAAATGTGAATATTTTCTGGTTTCTTTAGTCCTCTATGACAGTAAAGTGAATATCTTTGAGTTGTGGACTGGAAACAAGACACTGACATAGGACATCATCTTTGGCTTTAGTAAGTTAGCGTTAGTGGCAGCAATAAACTTTTGCTTTTGATTCCTACAAGGACAGAAGTACAAAACAACAACACACACATGCATGCATGCACACACACACACACACACACACACACACACACACACACACAGGTGAAGGGTTGGCGGGTTGGCACATACCAATGCGTAGCATGAAGTTGTTAAATGACTGGTAGTTGATGTTCATGAGTGTGACCTTCATGGCCAGAGCAAAGTCTGCCAGGTCTGCCAGGTGCTGCCAGCGCTCTCTGTCAGACTGCTCCTCCTTCTGACAAACAAACACAAAACAGCTCAAACTGCACCTCAACACAACAATCATCATGGCTGGTGAGAACAGTAAGTATTTCAATAATAATCATTTGAGAGGTCCAAGAAAGAAAGACTCTGTATATAGTATTCTGTTATATCATCACATTGTATTCTAAAGGAGTAATTTTCATGTTAGGTTGATAAGTCAGGGCTGGACAGGTCATGTGACCATGCTGACCTTCATACAGGTGTAGCCATTGCTGATGTCTGGGGTGACACCTGATGCTGCCATGTAGGTGCTACCGATGGTCTTGATTTTTGTGATGCAGCGGAACTGAGTCTCATCCAGCAGCTGTCATGGATACAGTTTAAAGGTTACGGTTGCACTATTTACATCTAGCAAATAACTAATCATGATTTAATTGCGTATCATGCTTTCCATAATAATGGTAGTAACCCTAATATCACCTAGAATTTCCCTGATAAAGACCTGATACTTTATGATAAATAATGGAATGATGTTACATAAAAATTGTTTGTCAAACTACTCTTTCAAATGTCAACTCTGAAGAGGAAAGGGCAGCATGTATGTTGCCTGACACGCCAAACACAAGGCAAAAAAAGGCTGCAAATGACTTGCGACTGCCCTGAAGCTACATTACTGTGAGTGCACAGAACTGAGGGCGATTCAGACAAGCATGTGTGTCCCCTGCCTGCAGACTGCTACTAAAACACAGTGAGGCAGAATGAAGAAACCAGCTTACACTGTCAAAGTCTGAGATGATCTCGTTGAGGAACCGTAAGCATTCAATCCCTCCATTATTGATGCTCTCCTCTGTGTAGAAGTCAGAGAAGTTGGGGATTGAGGCGAACATGACTCCAATCTCATCGTAGGACTGACTGTACAACTCCTGGAACATGGCAGATTAACAAGAGAGCCAGACATCACCATATTGTGTAACTAATGAACCAAACCAAAGAAATACTACAATATGATCTTATATTTATGGGATACAAGTATCAGAGTAACACTGCAGATAAACGTGCTGGGTTTTCTAATAATTCACAGGATAGATAAGAGACATCCTGACTTTTCCTGACAATTTTAGTTGTGTGACAGAAAAGTAATGGAAGTCTAATAACTGATAAGCAGGAAGATATAACATTACTTTTGGGATTAGCAATGAGTGATTTCTTGTACACACACAAAGTGAAGTGAGGACTGATCTGGGGTGTGTGGATGTGAGGATCTTACCTCATCCCTTTTCTTAGAACCCAAGAAGTGTCGAGCGACGTGTTCAGGCAGCATGTTGGTCACCAGTGCTTCGTTCCAGCGCCTCATCTCATACACCTTCTCCTTCTGCTCATGGACCTCAATCTTCCACAGGAACAGGGTGCGGGCAAGCTTCTCCACCTTCAGCCAACAATAGACACTGGTGTTAGCATTTGACAAGTACATGGATTTGAAAGCAGATGTGACCGAAATTTTTTTCCTGGTAAGCGATTCACTTGTATGACATAATGTACATAGTGTTAATGTTGCTCAGCGTTTCATTAAGAGGTGTATTTTTGGAAAAGTTTTCAAAAGAGCATTTCTGACACAGTTCAATAGGCATCTCAAGTAATCATGATGGATATGATCAATCAAACTGCCTCCAACGCTTCAATATCCTAACCTAAGAATGACATTACAGATACCATGTTTTCCTATGCAGTAAAAGTACAGCAGATGCAAACTTACATGTCGGGAGAAATAATAGAAGCTGACCATCATAATGAAGATCATAACTGTCATTGTGAACTTGGAGGGCACCAAGTATGACCTGCAAAGATGAACATTAACATATTGACAATTTATGCTACAATACATGAGTTCAAGAAAGCCCAACACTGTAGTTATTGTATGTTAAAAGATGGGTTCACATTTTTTCAAGTGTGTCTTAAAACAACAGTCAGGAGCCCAAATGAACAGTGGGCTGCACTGAGTATGCACCCTGGTTCATTTCTTCAACTGACTGTTAGTCTTTAACTACTGTTACACAATGATCTTTGCACAGTGAAAGTGCTACAAGAGGTGTACAGGTCTCTTTTTCTTCTCACTTGTAGCCGAAGCGAGCCATGTCGTAGCGGTCGAAGATGTCCCTCCAGCTGTAGATGTTAACGATGCCTGTGGCCACTGTGATGAGGAGCATCAGTGTGAGCTTGACCATGTGACTGACTTGAACCAGCATGGTGGTGGCCATGAGTGCCAGCACAGCAATGAAGCTGTAATATTTGGGGTTGTCCAGGCAACCGTCAGGGCTGGACCAGGTGGAGGAGGAGGATGAGGAGGCGGAGGAGGGAGCCATTGTGGTGCTGACTGAATCTGGGACTCGAGGCAGACAACTCAGCTAGACAATGGAGAGACACAAAGTCATGAGCTTACTACTGTAATTACTAATATTACTATTATTCCTAAAAGTACTTTGCGTACATTTCATATGCAAAACAAAATCCCCACACTGGTTTAGCCTTTTGTGGCTGTAAGAAAAAGCAGGGAGCAGCTCACCATGTCCATGATGTCGGCCATGGTGAGGATGAAGATGGCTGCCATGGCCCAGGTGTTACGAGCCCAGCGTGTGTGGTCTATCCAGGTGGAGAAAGACACCAGTTTCTTGGGAAAGACCTGAGACAAACACCATCTCAATGACTAATTCTAACAGGGTTTAGAGTGTTCACACTGAAAAACTATACTCAAGAAACTGCAACACTGATAAATCCTAAAATATTACAAACATGTCATTAACAAAATTTGATAAAGGAAGAAACTTTCCAAAGTCACAGTATGATTTATGATAACTAGTGTGGTTTTATCATTTTATTCACATTTTAGTCATTTTATTGTCAGTTTAAATTCATCAAAAGTCTTTCAACTTATTCCCATCTGTCGTGAGACTGACTGAGGAGAACAGACTTTCTCACTATATCGCTTTTCTCTTTCATATGCATATATGTCTGCACACACATGATGAGCCTGACTCTCCAAAATGTTTATTTTATTTATTACTGACTTGCCTGAAACCAGACTTTTATTGTTCATTTTTCTCTGATTTTTACACTTTATTTTATTGGTGTAAATCTGAGTCTGAAGTTAACATTTAAACCTGACATATGATAGGTTGTCACAATAACTGTTACAAGAAAATAAATGTATAATAACCTGTGGGTAATGTGCTCTATTTGAACCAACTACTGTATCTACTTTAAGGTTTCCAAATTTCACCTGAGATTCTGCAGCTCTGTGCTTCTTTCAGTTTGTTGATTCATTAAATTCAAGAGGTTAATGACAGAGCCACAGCAATCCTCAAACCCATCTTTGAATCACCTCAAAAACTTCTACTTACATTTTTTAATTTAACTAACTAACTAATCAGGGCGGGTATCCACCGTATCTCATTTTCTCACTCTTAATCGTAATAACCCCCTCTTTGCAGAAAATACACAAACCTGGCAACTCTGCATGGATCTTACTGTTAACATTATGTCAAATTAAAATGGCAATATTTGAGATCGGTAAAAATATTGGTAGGGACAACTCACCCTGACATTGGTCGGGACATGTCCCTACCGTTCAAACCCAAATCTACTCCTAGGCCTCGCACAATAACTACTTTTGTTGATAATATATTGTCCCAGGAATAAATGCAATAAATGAAATTATTGTTAAAACCAAAACAATAAATAAAATGGACTCTAGGGTTCTGTTAATAAAAACTGCACTTTAATATGTGTTTAAACATTTGGCACAAGTGTATAGAGAGTCATTCAAATCCAATTTCTCAATGGTTAACAAAAAGTGCAAAGTATTAGTTATAAGTTAGAGATAAATAACAACTACATAAATAACAAGTAGAGCAAAGCAACATGTTTGACATAAAGTCAGTTTAGGACTCCTCCTTGTAGAGTGTCTCTGGACATAACACAAAGGCACAGATGCCTCAACAGGCCATATCTGCTGCCAAATCTGTATTTTAACTGTTAGGCAGATTCCGAGCAAAGAACACCAACATGTTTTCCTTGCGGGGCCTAAGGCAGGATTTCTCTGGGGTAACAATGTTGCCAGCTGTGCTGAATTTTCTCTTCAAGCTAGTGCTTGTTGCACAAATGCACATGCATTTTTGTGCCAACTTGGCTATTGACGGAAATCTTTTATGATTATCACACCACCACATAAAGGAATCAGATGATGCATCAAGTGCTTCTTGCTGGAGGAACTTGGTCAACTCTCCGTCAGCTTGCACTCTTTTTGGTACCAATACAGCCTGGGTCTGACGACTTCTGAGTTGGGCTCTTCTGTTCTGGAGAAGGACACTCAGTCTCTTCTTCTTGGGTGGTGGAGGTTCAGATCCATCATTTCCCCCTGAAGCTTTCCCGCAGCTCTCACCACTGGCACCTCCTTGACTTCCCTCTTCCTCTTTCAAGTCTACTAGCTCTTGCAAGAGCTGATGTTTGACATCATCCAAGACCTCTGCATCCTCCATGCTACCACAATACTTCGGATCCAAGATGGTGGCCTTTCTCAGTCTTGGATTTCAGGTGGGCTGTATTTCTCCATCAATACCCTGCACATGTTTTCCTTTATCTTTGCTGTCAGTGCAGTGTCATTGGGTTCTGGTGATAAAAGTTCACCTTTAAGAAATTCCAACACAGCTTTTAATGAGTACACAGTGACGCATTTTTCCCTTGAGAGAACATCTGTGATATCAGCCACTAGCTTCATTGCTGCATTAATGGATTACAACACAGAAACATCCCGCCAGGTTGGGTTTAGGTGGCAATGTTTTCGATCTTCAACCAGGACACATCCTTTGGCTGGGAGTTGCTCTAGCACTCTCTCTGTCATTTCTTGCTTGGTGCCCCATCATGTGGTGACATCTTGTGGGAAAGATAACATTTGTTCTTTTTCATTAGTTAGTCTATATCAACATTATTCAACAAATACCACTTTTTAAATTTCCATTATTTATCACAAATAATTGTACATGGTTATATTACACTGTAACCAATGATCTAATACATAAATTCATACATACATGCTCACAAAAGTATGCATGTACATTAAGGCCCCAAAGTAAGTTATAAATTTAAAAAAACAACCCTTTAAATTAACCCTTTAAATATTTTGTGTTGCATATTAACTCAACTATCAATGATTTATCCATCACTCACCAGTATTAGACTGTGTTGGGGAAGATTGGCTTCAGTCTGTGCCTTCCTCAGGTCTCTCTCTTTATCCAGCTCAGGTTGAAAGTGTTGACAAGATTCTTACAAGTCCCATGGCACGTGCTGTGTGATCCTTGTCACTGTCCAAGCCATGGGGACCGGCCAAATGGAGGTTGTGGCCAAAGCAATTGAGCCATGGCCAGCCAAGTTTGCGTACTGCAGCCACAATGTTAGCACCATTGTCGACAGTTATACAGATCATTTGCACTCATCCAATGCCCAATACCCTCAGCAGCATGGTGCTGGGCTATGTATCTGGTCTCAACACTTTGACTGCAGAGTCCAGTCAGCAGTTATGTAATGTATGGTCAAGCTCATATATTTGAGCTTGATCACATACCTGTAGTGGCAGAGTAAAGGGAGATGTCTTTTATCTCCTTCAGATTGTCGTCTTTCACTTTGTTGTACAAGGCTAGAATTCTTTAACAATTCGTACTGCCTGTCAGAAGTCTGCAGCATTTCTTTAAATGCTAGTTTTTTGACCGTATTGAATGGCTGCATCTCTTTGGCTATATAGCGAGTTATGCTATCTGTGAGCATGCACCATTTCATGCTGTCACGTTTATATTTGCACTGTCAGGAAGGCCCCTCTCCATCTCCAACTGCGGTTTCGTTCCCAGCTTGGAAAACTGGATGGGGTGGGTATGTATTAGATGAGCTTTTAGGTTAGTTGTATTGCTACTTTTCAACGCCACTGATTTTTAACAACTCTAATTGTGAATTGATTAAAAATGTGTTCCATTATTTTTCAACCTAAGTCTGATGTTTGATTTTGGAAATCAAACATGCTAACTCATTTGTGTGTGGAGCGATGCAAACACAGACTCTGGTACTGGTGAATAAGTCTATGCACCTCCTTTTTCAGCAGACATTTTGACTTGACATGGACAGTAAAAGCACAGGTGGACCTAATAATATGAACGATGACACCAATGCATTTGATTGTCTCAGTCGCCATAATACCTGAGCCCTGGACAGCTACACAGAATGCAAGCATCATTAATGTTAATAGTTGCACCTGTGTTTTTGCTGCCATGACATGTGAAAATGTCTGCTGTGAAAAAGGTCTGTGGCTAGTGACAGTGTACAGTGAAGATGATAACATGCACACGTGCCTCTGTTAATGGACTGTGTTGAGTTCATGGAGCTGGTACTGTAGGCTCGTGACATTGTGAGATTTGATACAATATTGATAAGCACTGAAGAGCCTCGAGCATTAGTTCCAGTGACTCTGCATTTTCACAGGCCGTGTGATTGACTGCCTGACTGTATGCGTGTTGCTGATTGACCTGGGTTGAGTGCTGCTTGTGAGGGGCAGTCAATACTGCTGGATATCAATGCATCTAAATTTCCATTATCAGGCTGAATCAAAGTACTCCTCCATGCCAAACTCACAACAAGTACATATGCTGTACAAAGGGTGGCAGCTACACCACCATGCGGTCCTTTATGACAAGACACTGCACCATCATTAAATGTATTAAGAGTATATACAACAAACTCAAAAATATACAACTATGTTTTTTACGAAAGAGGATATCTACATGTTCAAAAAAGTCTTAAAATATCTAGATTCTAGACAAAGGATTTTAAAGGGATAGTTCAACATTTTGGGAGAAATACTTTGCTTTCTTTCTGACAATGAGATAAGAAGACATCAGTCCGGCTATAGTGTGGATTTCCAGATAGAGTCTGTGAGCACAGCTTTCGGTTATGGTCTCTGTACAGGCAAAATGGTACCAAACCTGTCAACCTCATTGTAATGACAAGACTTCAGGAAGCTGTGCAGTCACTTCATTCGACTGTTGTTCACCAAGAAATAGTTTCACCATGGAACATTTCTGTATTTGATTTCTGCATTTTGGAATCTTGTCATAACAGCGAGGCTGCCGGGTTTTGTGCCATCATGCCTGTACAGAGACCAAAACCAAACCTGTGCTCACCAACTGCATCAGACAGCCTGCGCTATAGCCAGAGATGCTGCACAGGAGTACTGGACTGGATATACTGTTCTTTAAGAAATAGTTCCATCATGTTATTGACATAGTAATTGGCAGTTGCCATAATTAGATAAGGTGCTGCTACCTGTAGTCATAGGGCTACAGGTTGCCTTAATTATGTGTAAAGATAGTGAAAACATGAGAAAACACCCATTTATAAAAGTATGAAAATGTGTTGAAACTCACTCTTGGGAAGATGGCAGCCAGAGAACAGATTGTCAGGATTAGCAGCAGGACTTCTCCCACTGCAAAGGTGATGTAGTTTGCAATCAGCCTGTTCAACAACACATGAACATAGAGCAAGAGACAGAGACCATGAAAGAGATGTACAGCACTGAGAGCAGTCAACAGGCCAAGTCCAGACTCTCTAACACACGTCTGTGTTAAGTCATGAACAGTTGCATGCAGATAAGGCAGAAAACAATCTTGCAAAGAGCAATGGTACAGGCAGTGGGCCTGTGCAAAATGTACACATTGCAGAAGTGATGGATTAAAATGTGTGAGATCACAAAAGTGGAGGATTTCTCCCAGCACAGGATAAATAATAGGATCATTTTGTAAATTTATGATTTGTGTCCAAGACCATGTGAGCTTGGGTTTGTTTTCGTTTGCTCTCTGGGTAGGTGTCTCAGCCAGAGTACGACATGAATCAAACATGGCCACATAATAAATGAATAAAAATGTTTTAAAACAGTGTGAGGAGACCACTGCCGGCCTTGTGAACTGACCAGGGGTCTATGAGTGCTTCCATAGCTGCAGTGAAGAGCAGGACCACACAGGAGCAGGAGAAGGCAGCTCCACTCTGCTTCTCCTTCTCCACCGAGTAACGAGTCTCCAGCTCTGGATCCACAAACCTCAGGGAGAGCTGGTTGGTGTGTTTCCCCTTCAGACTGATGAGACAAGAGAACCTCAGCAGTTACATCACATGTTAAAGGGGACGTATCATGAGCATGTATGGGTGTACACTTATAGTCTGGGACTAAACTGGAATATCTTTGCATGACTCCTTATTTATCTTATACTCAGCAGCCCCTCTGTCTGAAACAGGCTGTTACAGCTGTCTCTTTTAGACCCCCCGCCCGATACGCCCACTCTGTCTTGATTTGCCAGCTTCAGGAAGCTGCCCCTTAACAGACTTCCAGCAGTCCAGGATGCTACATAAACAAACAATAGTAGTAGTATTTCACTTTACTCAAAATGGAAACTTCTCCAATACATCCATACATGTTCAAGCCGAAATCCAATCAGAAATATGCAAGTGGACAATGTGAACAACACATGGAAGAACCATAGCAACAAAGGCTACAGAATGGACAGCCATTTGTGGGCATGCACGAACAATCTGACGTCATAATGAGGAGGAAGTAGAGGTAACTTTGCAAACAAAGCATTGAGGGCAAGTTGAAATCCTGGCTTTTGACTTTCAGGGAACATTTTACATACATTCACCTCAAGTTTTGGAACGTTGACCATGTTTAACATCTGACATGATAACAGTATGTAAACGACAAAAAATCAAAAAAGGCATAATATGTCCACCTTTTTGGTATTACATTATCTACAGTTTACCTGATATTGTAATACATTTTTCAGCAACCCACGGTTTTGTAGTAGGGAATCTCATGCTACAGTATATTGTTACACCATTAAAAACTGATGCAATCTACTTAGCTCTACACTGTTTTGCGATCTTATGTGATACCTAATATGACCTTAACACCAGGTATGAAAAACTGTCAAGTACTGAAAGCTGGCATCAAGCATCTGGTCAGTTTCATAATCTTTCTAATCAAAGTTTTTGTACAACTGCATGTGTTCAGACAACATTAAACACCAAGTTTATCATTCACAAAGTAATTTATCAGAATAAGTATGATATAAGTATAGTATTGTTCATTGTAAGAATACTAGTATGGGAACGCTTCCAACCAAAAATCAGCGCACTTAATCTGTGGTTTACAGTAGGAGGAGGGTGCTGCTCTTATAGCAGAAACCAAAGTAAGGCTGTCAGAACTCCTAGCAGCAGCAGATGATAAATCTTCATAAAAATCTGACCCTGCTAAAGTAAAAAAAGAGAGAAAGAGAGGGGGCTCGGAAAAGCAATGAGATGGAGGGTTTTAACTTGAAAAAATATAAGCAACATTAGCTGACAAGGAGTAAAGCGGTATCATTAAGGTAATCTTCATTTGGTTCTAACAGCCAGGCTCTTGACTTACGCTTGGACTGTCTCTCTCTCCAGCAGAGCCTCGTTGAGCAGTTTGTTGAGCTCCTGTTCGTTCTCCTGAGCATCAATCACCCTTTCAGCCAGGTCGCGCAGCCGTAGCCTTCTCCGAGGGTTAGGGAAAGATGGATTCACAACCTGCAGTCCCACAAAGAGAAAGCTGGAGAAGGGAACAAGTCTATATCTGATATTTACAATATCAGTGGCACGTCAGCTATGTCAGTCAGCTGGTCTGTCCATCTAACACATCACTCCACAGCAAGAAACCGCCTCTGAACACATCAGGTCAAGATTTCCACTTGATCAACACGATAAAGTAACCTACAGTACGAGTACATTTAGATAAAATGTGCTATGATTGTTCATGATCCACTCAGGTTGATTCCTCATGTTTTAGTGCTACTATCGAGCTCAAATGTCCCCTAGTAGACAAGAGATATCCAAATCTCATGAGGTGACTACCATGACATTTCCTGAGCACATTCATTATTATCTCATAATAATCTAATAAATGTGCTCAGCAAATTTCATGGCAATCTGCCTAAAGGGATAAACCCTTTTGGTTTTAATGACTGTGATTTCCATTCTACAAACTTAAAGCTGGAGCGTGGGACTTCTGTCTCCCTCTCCCGGCAGTGAGAGTAAAAGGGGGTGCTCGGCTGTGATTGCCTGAGTTCAAAGACGTTACTAGGATGAGGGGAGGACATTTCTTTTGATTTGATAACATTAAAAGTAAAGTTAGACTTTTCTGTTGACTTCCCAACTCATTTTAAAAAAGACAAGAGAGAAAAAGAGAGAGAGTGAAAGAGCTGAGAGCATCAGCAAGCGAGAGAGAGAGCAGCTGTGATCGAGCAAGCTAGAGAGTGAATGAAGAGAGGGGGCAGTGGTAGCAAGAAAGCTGGTGAATCAAGTCAATAAGACATTATGTTCTGATTGTTTCACAGCGGTTACATTCTAGAGCACAAACACGCCCACACACCCACACCCCTCCACTCAACGCTGTGGCAGTGCGCTGCAACACTTGTTTTGGTCTGAATATGGCCAGACATGCAGTTCGCTCTCATGCACACTCTGAATGACAGGCATACAGAGAGGGCCAGTAAGAACGGATATGTTTAGACGATCCACTGGCCAAAAAACATATTTTTTGACGACCTACTGGGATTTGTCCCAGTATGCCCAGTATATACTGTAACCTACTGTTGCGGCTGTAAAACTGTGGAAATGGTGGCGACATTCCTGGCGAAGAGATTCCACTGAAGGAATTGATTGTGGTCCAAATGCTTGTATGACCATAAAGTGATCAGTATTTTGACATTCCAACACTTTTGAATTGCGAGTTGTAAAAGAAAAGCTGCTGTCTTTTGGAAGCCACTGGTGGGACTCTAGCTACATGACATTGGAATCTAAATAATGACTGCAGTCCTTCATTACCCTTGTGTCCAGTTCTTCAGGTTCCTCTGGTGTGGTGCAGGCTGTGTTAACACTGCCATTACATTCTGTGGTGTTGATTAACAGCGGGGAGTTTCCACTGGAAGAGGTTACAGACAGCTTCTGATGTGAAACAAGAAAAAGTACAGAGTGATGACTATTAAAAGTTGGTAATCAACAGGCTTTTCATTTTTTCTTTTTCACATTCCTTATCACATCTATTTATTTTGAATGTTGAACATACAGTATCTTATGTTTCTAAACAATATACAATTCTAGTTTTGGTATTCAAATGTGACTTTACATGTAATATTTCATCACTTTCCCTACGCATCAGCTGCCTGAGTATGTTTGAATATTCAAATGTTTGCTGTGTGGGTGTGTGGCAGATTTGACTCACTAC
Source organism: Thunnus albacares (assembly GCF_914725855.1). Taxonomy (NCBI): domain Eukaryota; kingdom Metazoa; phylum Chordata; class Actinopteri; order Scombriformes; family Scombridae; genus Thunnus; species Thunnus albacares. The sequence continues at coordinate 967,289 of NC_058113.1, forward strand.
ACCGTTGATGCCATTCTTTCCCACAGGTCCTTTAGGAACAACCACCAGGTAGGTCTCAATGCCCCTCTCTCTCAGGTAGTCACAGCGGTCGCCTCCGTTCCCTGGCTCCACATCAAACTCCCCATGAAGACACTCCATGGTGCTCTGTGAGATGTGGACACGACTGGTCCACACATACAGAGGGGTCAAAGGTCAGACAAGTTACTGATCTACCAAACTACCATGAACGAGCTTCTGTAGATTTGATGGAGCCCTGAAAAGTGCTCATAATACTTCCCTAATCATTTGAAAATATGGTATAATGTTGCTAAAACATATTATACTATATTCAGTCAAATTCACCTCAATTAATTTAAAATGTAGGGATTTAGCTGAAATTCACCTTTAATTAATTGTCATTCTAACCATATCCATAAGAATACACATATGGCAGTATGAGATATGATTCCTCACAGGACTAGGTAATAATAATAAAAAAAAATAAAAATGAAAATGTGGTTGAGAGCTCTGGAAAATAATATTAAACAGACCTTGAATTAACTTTATTTGTCAAACTGTTGAAGAATGAACATCTGTGCTCAGTTATATTATTTTGTTTTGGACTAGTTTATTTCCTAACGCTGCACTAAACAGTATTTTTTATATTAAAGTGACTACAAGGAACTTTTAACTGGTTATAAAACAGTCTCTTGATGCTTCCGATTGACCTACATAAGCAAACGAGACCGTCAGCGAGAAGATTAGTTATTCTAAATGCCTGCCACCACGTCAGATTCCCCGCAAAATCAGATGAAACGATTTATGGCAGGCAGACCGGAAGACCCTATGTTCACATTAAATATAGCCAGTAGGTGATTTGTTATTTTTTAACAGGGGGATGGCCCAATGGGAGTGCTGCAGGATTATCATACAAGCCTAGCCTAATTCTTGATATTATACTTGTGATTATAATTTAAATTTAATGGAATATAGACATAGACATTGAATTTTGTCCAAATTGCACCAAATTTCATACTGCACTCCCTTTGTTCCTCAGCAATGCACCTGCCAAATGTGGAGTAGATCGGATGAACGGTTCAAGAGATACGCAAAGGACATACACGCAGACATACAGATGCACAGACAGAGATTCTTTCCTTTAGTAGATAGATATTATAGATCCAAAAAACTGACAGAAGGGTGGAACTGAGAGAAAAAGGTGGAATTACAAATCTGTCTGCTACTTCAGAACCACAGACAGCACCATGGATTTATCAATACACAGCACAGTTAGGCTACTGATATTTCAGAGCCATGGTTGGGGCCATAGATACTAACTTGTACAAACCTCAGTCAGATATAGGATCAATGAGTCCGGCAGGCTAGACTAACATATTCAACTAAACAACCCCTCTTCCCCTGCACTCTCTCTTAACAAGGAGGACTCATTTTGGTCATTTTGCCAACAAGGAAGATGAATCACCTTGCATTACAGCATGAAGGAGTCTAAAGACATTACTTAAATGAGGGGAGAACAGGGGGAGGACATTTCTATTTTTTTGATAATATTAAAAGTCAAGTTGGACTTGTTGTCATTATATATATTATATATTATAAAAAAGAGAAGAGAGAGAGAGAGAGCACGAGCGAGCTGAGAGCACCAGCAAGAGAGAGAGAGCAGCGGTGGTGTAGTGAGAACAAAGGAGTGAATCTGAGAAATAAAACGTTACTTTCTGATTGTTTCACTGCAGTTACACCCTAAAGCATAAACAAACACCCATACCTCTGCACACCTCCACACAACCCTGTGGGAAGGTGCTGCATTGCCAGATTTGGTGTAAATGCAGCCTTACATGTAGCCTAGGTGTATGAATGGCACTAAAACAAAGTTTTACTTTGCTTCACTGTCATCATATTACAAGTATTAATCTTACATTGCCACAAATAGATACATTACCTCATCGCTATGCATCCTGCAAACAGCTGTGTTTAAAAAAGAAAAATAGTACTAAAAATAAGTAGCGTCTTTCTTTCACTCGCTTCAAAAACAAATGCACATGCTAGCCAAGATCTTTACAACATGAGGCAGTTGTGCTCATGGGGAATGCAGTCCTCATTCCAGGAAAGCACTACTGCTTTTGTCCACAGGGGCCGCTAGAATCAACACAAAATGAAAGTTCCTTGTAGTAACTTTAACAACTGTTAATTACTAAGGGTCACATGAAACATGTAGTGATGAACTTGTGGCGATGAACCCACAGAGAAATTTTGATCTACAGAACCTTTAGCCTCTTTTAGCTCATTGTTTTGGTTTTATGAAATTCTGCTCTCTTAAAACTGATCTTCCAGCAGCAACAGGTAGCAAAAAACTCTTTACCTGCACAGCTCCAAACAGCATACAAAGTTAGCACCTAGCTGGTCAACACCGTGGAGTATTTAGCAGATAAAGAGCAACATATTTTTTTTCAAGAGTTGATGGAAACCAAAAGAGAGTCAATGTTGGACTTCAATCATCAGGTGAACAGAAATACAACTCCAAATGCATCATACTGTTCTTTGTCTGCTGGATAAAAAGACTATTTATTAACACATTTGTCATATCAACTTTATAAGGTGATCATATGTCCGATGTTGTGCTCACCTTGTTTCATTGCCCCAAAGTGGCCAACAGATCAATTAATGCAGCTTTAAATTTATATCATGTCTTATATTCCTTCTTGTAATTTAAATAAAATGAAAATAACGAAAGAAGTTTGACTTTTGTACTGTTGAACTGTCAAACAGGGCAAATGATGAGGCTCCTGTAAAAGCCATTATGGCATCTGATTTCAACTTCATGAAAATTAGGAAGGTAATTTATGACATCACTTGCAAAGTAATATGGGATTAGTTGTTGATGCCTTGTTCCTTCCTTATACACTAAAATGTTTTGTACTTTCTTGGGTATTTATATTTTTTATATACCTATAGTTGTGGATGAATGTTAAGGTAAGTCAGTTTAAGAACTAAGAACATCAACATCATAGGGCACAGGTCTGACTCGTGATTAGCAATTGATGCAACACACCTAGGAGACTCCTGAAGAGTCAGATCAAAGGTGTTGAGTTTTTTTTTACAACAATTTGTTTTTTTGAATTTTGTGACAATTTGAATTTTGCCATCCACCTTTTACCCTAAAATAAAACCTGAAGTTTTCAAGTTTTCAATAGTGGATTGATATAACTTCATTTTAAAAACTTGACCAACAGAGAGGTACTGTTCAGTTAATGTCTGTTCTTACCCTGGTATCCCTCCAGCCTCCATTTTGTTGGCTACAGTGACATCAGTGGACCAGACATCATACTGCCAGCGTTTCTGACCCAGCACTCCCCCCAGGACTGTACCACTGTGGACTCCAACCCGCATGTCAACATCTGTCTGGGTTTTCTCCCGGACATATCTGTGGTTGGTTTACACAGCATTAAATACACATTAAATAAAAACAGCAGGAACCACAACTGTGGCGTTTTAAAATTGTGACTGCCATGACACCGCAAATGCATTCTCAACCCATGGAACACACTTTCTCTGATCGTGTTTACATACACTTAAGTAACCAGAGGCCTGTACCACAAAGCAAGTTCAACTTAGCCTGGCTCTCTTTGGGTTGGCTGGCTCCACTACACCTAACATTGTCCGTCCTGGATAACCTGTATCAGGAAGCTGGCTAGGAACTAGCTCAGTCAACTCTGGGTTTTCCAGCTAGGAGTGTGTTCATATGAAAGAGCCTGTAGCTGCATGTTGTTAATTATGGGCAACATCATCAGAACAATGAATAAAGTACTTAATATGATATGAAATGAAATGGTGATACCTACAGGAAATTTGATTTTAGTGACAGCACAGTGATATTCAATGAGATGAAATGTAAACAATATAATCACATAACTACAACAGAAGATGTAGAAATATGAGAAATAATTCCTAAATATGAAAGATAAGGCTGAGGTGTGCGAATAATTATATATGTCTTTAGTATATCTTTTGCTTTTTGTCAGATGATAAAAAAACTATTCGGGACACACATAAAAAAGTTTAAATAATGACTGTTTCTGCTCCCAAAGCAGAGGAGAGGGAAGGTAGTTAATGCCTGATGAGGTCTATCTGACCCAAATGTTGCATTTATAATGATTGGAGCTAACAATGTGATGACCCTCTCTGGATAGACCCCTTGTCCTCTCCCTGCAGGAGCCTGGTGGGCAGAGTTGGGTCCACAGGGAGATTCAACTCCCCTGGACTGACAGGCTTCTATATTAGCTGGTGGCAGTCAGTCATTTGCCCTCTCTCCTCTGGCTTCCCCCATGTTTGGTTTTGGTTGTGTTTAGTTTCATTTATCTCTTAGTTATGTACACTGAATCTATTTTAGTTATAACTCATGTGTGGTCTCCCCTCCTTAATCTAACCTTGAGCAAGGTTGTGACAACAGTGTGTGGATTATTTTTCTAATACTTTTATCAAGACAACAGAGGATTTAGTTTTGTATTTTCAATATCGCCACAAAGTCACCTCATGTTATTCTGTGCTTCAGAGTGTAAAATCATAAACACTGTCAGCAAGCCCTTTAGGAATGAAAGAAACTTTGCACAATTGAAATACAGCTTCACTCATCATTAAGTGTTTAGTGCCATTAACTATCACTCCGTTTGTTAGCTCTGTTTTAAAACTAGAGTGGAAATGGAAAGCCGGGAAATGTAAAATGATTCTACTGAATATATATTGCTCTTTTTTACCTGTCACTTTATTGTAAACTTAGATCTTTTGTCCATGTCAGGATCCTGTAGGAATGACTCTGTTTTTCCAGTGATCTGATTGGTCAGTGGTCGGGTGTTGATGGGTTGTGATCCAAACCTCTGAATTTAACCATGCATGTACCTTATGGATGTCTTAAGGAGAAGCTGGTGATTTATCATGGTGATTTATCTCCATTAAAAGTGATCATGAACTGTGATAACCTGGATATTGTAAATCTGCATGTACATTTGAAAGTTTGGATACATTTTCTCATTCAAGTGAATGGAGAGGTGGGCCTAAACTTTTGACTGGTACTGTACATGCAACAGATCAGTAACCAGATTTCTACTAGGGATGCACGATATTGGATTTTTTGCCGATACCCGATATTTCCAACTCATTGTGGCCGATTGCCGATGCCAATACCGATATATGCACATATTTTTTCCAGCTGGCTGAGGAGACTATTATGCATACAAGCATAGATTGTACTAAGTATGATCAAGAAAGACCTTCGGAAGACTGGAGTTCAGGAGGTCAGCATTAAAACTTGAACCTAAACCTGCCAAGTGAGTAGAGCAGTAGAGTTTTCTTTGAGTTTATTAGACAGGATTAATGTGTAGAATTAATCTCAGGTCCACACTCCGGAGCAGAAGGTGGCGGTGTAAACCAAAAAGAAGTCCCCCCCCCCCAAACAGAGTGGTACATCCTGTCAGCCAAAGTGTTTCCTATCTGTGCAGCCGAACACAGCAGCTCCTGTGACTGACCGTCGGGGTGACACAGTCCGTCGAAGGAAGCACAGTCAGGCGGCGGAGGGGAAGGCGACATATTGGCCTCTCATAGTCGGCAGAATTCGCCAATGCCGATATTTCATCGAGCTTTTATCAGCCGATACTGATGACGTGCCGATAATATTGTGCATCCCTAATTTCTACCCTACCCTCTACCTTATTTTGGAAGTGTGGCTTACTGCTTTTAATTGTATTACTGATTGAGGACACTTTCTGACTGCAATCAATTTATGTTTTTTTGTTTTGGTGTGTGTGAGAGGAGAGGACAGACAAACAGGCAGACAGAGAGAACAGTGCTTTCTCTCACAGCATGAAAGTGTGTGAAAATAGTCAAATGTTCAGTAGTGGAAACTGACTTGTTTAAAGGCTAGTTTGTGTTAGTTTCAGTTTTAGTCCAATTTTGGATGGAATTATTTTAAATACAAGATGCATGCTCCTTGTAATGATGAATCTTTTGTCATGCACATGCATACTAAAAAGCAGATTAGAAACCTGATTACTTGTATTAATTGCAGAGATATTGGTACGCTCTGGGAGAAATCTAGCTGGGGAGACCAGGTTTCACTAATCCCCTACCCTGATAACAGTAAACAGGTTTCTGGTTTACATAGCATTTAAGAAATCAGCTTACTGGAAAGAGCTGACTGTAACCTGGTTACCTAACTGCATGTAAACACACTGAGTGATATACAGTATCTCTTTTAGTGCATCATGGGACACCAAAACCGAAGTAAATCCATTCAGGCACACTTGTGTGGAATCTGACCAAAATGTAGCATCAGAATCAATTGGAGGTTAATGACCTCTCATTGCAAACCAGTGTTCACTTTATTTCACAGCTGTAGTCCACAGAAAATCAATGTTAGTCCATCAGAGTGATCAATTCCACACCAACCATGTGACTGACACTGACTGATTTTATCACAGGCCAGTATCATAGCTGTACTCACGAGATGGCCTCCACCATGGCCAGGCCCATCATAATGGAGCAGGCAGCATGGTCCTCTCTGTAGTCTGGCAGCCCACAGATACAGTAGTAGCAGTCTCCCAGGATCTTAATCCTCAGCTGGTGATATTTCTGACAGAGAAGATAGCATTTAGTCTAGTAACGGCTCTGTAACTGTGTATGATGAGAAACATGATTCTCTGGAAAGTTCTGAAGCCTCTTTTATGATTTCTAAGCAGATATATGGACGTTTATGTGCAATGCATGTCAGATTGTGCCTTACACCATCTGACCCCACCCTTCAACTACCTTGCTGGGGAGGTGTGCCTCAGTGTTTGAAAACCTCTGGATTAAATGAATGAGATACAAGGTAATTATCAGTGATCTTTAGACATGTTGGTAGGTGTCATTTTGAAGTCTGGACAGTGCTAGCTATTTAAAAACTCAAAATCTATCCTTTAACTGACGATAGGAGAATGGTATCGATCTCCTCTTCTAATTCTAGGCAAGAAAGAGAATAAGTACATTTCCCAAAATGCTGTCCTATTCTTTGCAGAATTGGTGTGTAGTTATAGCCTAATGTTACCTTACACACCACTAAATGATCTTAATAAGTTCCACTCAGAGAGGTGGATGGATTTTGAATTTAAGAGAAAAAGAGCACTGGTATCAGATTAGTATCTGTATCGAGTGACATTATCAGAATCTTATCAGGACAGTAAAGGTCAAACAAGAGGATCCTTATTGTACTTATATTGCAGAATTGATATATATTTAAATATGTAAACTAGATAATAAATATAAAATCTCTTGATACAGCATTTAATTATTAGGCCAGTCATCCTTGGGAATAAGGAAAATACGCAAACTCACAACAAATGGGCCAAATCTGCAAGCTATATCACTGAATCAATCATTTAAAATGATCCTAAATAATTCAAATGTAAGATTCATGCTAAATGTCCAGATATCAGTTAGAATATTTGACAATTTCTTGTAACCTTGATGTGACCCATCATGAAAATTCATACATGTATAGAACTGGAACATGTAAATGTCATAAGATCACTGTTGTTTGGTAATAATGTGAAACTCACTGCAGCCAGTTTGTCAAAGCGAGCAAAGAGCTCATTGAGCAGTTTGACCAGCTCCTGAGCACTGCAGGATGATGACAGCTGGGTGAAGCCCACAATGTCTGCAAACAAAATACTGCACAACAACAAGAGACAGATACAAGATAGCATATTAGTACAGTGCAGCATCCTGCTACAGTGGCTGTTTCAGGCTCGGACCATACTGTTACACAGCTTTATGTATGCAGCTATTTGCTTTGCAATCAAAAGAATCAATCAACAATATTCATTCTACATATGAATGTACCACCCTAAGGCAGGCACACACAGCAACTGCATGACAAACCTCAGGTATCAGCACCTTAAAACCTAACGGAGGTAGCAAGTTACCTGACGTTCTCATGTCTGTACATGTACATGGTGTTGAACTGCTGCATCTCTTTCTGACTGGGCTCCTTCTTCATGTCCTGCAGCATCTCATCTGCTATATGCTTTGGAAGGATGGACAGCAGCAGGCGTTCCTGTGGAGGACAGACACATACTGAGACTGTTGTAGAACTAACTAGTAGTGCACAGCTTAGCTACAGAAAGCCCTTAAAGGAATGGTTCAACATTTTGGGAAATATGCATATTTGCTTTCTTTTCAAGAGTGAAATGAGAATATTAATGTCTCATGTCTGTGTGTTAAACTGGAGTTAGGACCTGGTTAGCGTAGCTTAGCATTAAGACTGGAAGCAGAGGGAAACAGCTAGCCTGGCTCTGTCCAAACTAAGTCCAATGATACACCTGCCAACACCTCTAAAGCCCACTAATGAACACATTTCTTGTTGGTTTCATTTATGCACAAACAGTAAAAACGAAAATTTGAGATTTCAGGGGGAGTTGAGTTCTGAAACTATATAATGTTGAAAAGCAGAAACGGGGGTTCCCTGGTGGCCTAATGGTTAAGGCGTATACCACAAAAACCACGCGTCGATTCCTGGCTGGGGGACCTGCGTTACATGTTACACCCCTCTCTTTCCCGACATTTCCTGTCTCCATACTGTCTGTCAAAAAAAGGCAAAAAGCTTAAAAAAAACCTTCTTAAGAAAAGAAGAAATGTTCAGCAGTCTATGTGTTTACAGAATGCCCTCAAACTGTCAGTCAGCATGGCTGCAGAGATCCTGCTCACAGTGACCCAGTCCCACAAAGACAGACAACACTGAACTATCAAATAAAACAAAAGCCTCTATTACACACAGACACACACACACACACACTTGACCTGTGTCAATACATATTCAAAGCAGGCCTTCACACACACATACACACACAGTGTACATGTAGAGGAGTGGGGGTGGAGGGCAGCGTGGCAGCTTTCAATATTCTTATCAAAACCTGACAGAGGCAGAGAAGCAACAAATGGCTGAGCGGTCTGGTTCTGTGATTACAGCTGACATCGTCTCAGGAGGCTGGTTGCCTAGGTAACCGGCAGTGATCGGATGCTCCGCTCCTTGATTGGTTGACGGCCCTTGTCTCCCAGCAGCCTGTGCTTCTCCATTAGTATTCTAGGAGTTTCTTCCACTCGTGGTTTTATCAGCCTTCTTGCTGTCTTTTGTCCTCTCCATCACTCCTCATAAAACCTTCTCTCTCTCTCTCTCTCTCTCTCTCTCACTCTCTGTCTCTCTCTCTCTCTCTCTAACCATCTGTTCCATAAATAGTAGTGATGGAGAATGCCCAGTGGCCACAGATGTGAGGAGAGGACGAGAGCTGACACAGTACCCGCTAAAACAGACAGAAGCCAAACAAACCAGTACACTCGCACATGCACACACGCACACACACACACGCGCACACACACACACACACACACACACACACACACACACACACACACCTTACTTAATAAAGCAAGATTTCTATGTAAGCCAGATTTGATTTCATAACTCAAGCTTATTTTCAGGAAATCTTGTTTCATAAAGGAGGTTTAAATAAGTCTGATATAAGTTACCATGGAAATGTATCACTCCAGACAAACCTGGTCCCAGTCAGGCTAGTTTTCAGGCTTAGCTTCACCTCAGGCATAACCAGTGTTACAATCAATCTGCCAGACTAACACACACACCAACACGTGACACACGACACAATGATAATGCTAGCATGCTTGTTTAGTAGGTATGTTTTGTACCATGTAACCACTTCTAAATTTACCATGCTAATATTTGCTAATTAGTACTAAACAAAGTAAAGCTGATGGTAATACTATTAGTTTAGCAGGTATTTGGATAAACTGAGATTTTGACCAGATGATGGCGCTACATGAAAAAGTCAGGTGATGATCAAAGTTATTACAATTCATCCTGAGGGGAACATGAATGATCATGTCAGTCCATCCCATAGTTGTCAACATTCCATCTGAAGCAAAATGGTGGACTGAGCAACACTGCATTCCTATGGTAAACATTCCTACAGTCACACTGTTAGTGTGGCTAAAAAAGTACTCTTGTGAAGATCAATACATTTACCATCTGTGTGCAAAGATAGAATTAGTGGAGATTAGAACAAGAACGTGAAATGGACTTGGGATTTTTATGTTTCTGACAGACAACATGCAACCCAATCCTGAAAATGCAAATGCTAACTTGACTTTTCCATTTGATTTTGAATGATGTCCCTTACCCTAACCACTGAAAATAGAACATCAGTTTGCATTTTCATTTGTATAATGGCAGCAGCCTCCCAGGCTTGTTGTGTGAAATCTGCCAGTTACTCATTAAAAAAACAACAACAAACAAAGAAACAATGGACTGGATGTAACATTTGAATGGCTCAAGCGCACCAATCAGAGGACCATTCCAATGCTTGGGCCAGTGTTACCATTTCTGCCTAGTATACTACTGCAAATCCTTACCGGCAGGCCTCCCTGCACCTACATTCAAACCTCTAAAGATGATCCAGAACGCGGTGGCACTGCTGGTCTTCAATCAGCCCAAAACAGCACATGTTCATATCCCTTCACTAGCTCCCAGCTGCTGCCCACATCAAATTCAAAACCCTGACATTTGCTTACAAAACTCGCAACTAAAACGACTCCCGCCCACCTGAACTCCCTCATTCCGGTCTACACTCACTATGCTCTGCCAATTAAAGGCACCTAGTACCACCACAACAACAGGGCCCTAAGTTGCTTGCTAGACTCTTCTCCTCTGTAGTTCCCCACTGGTGGAATGAGTTACCAAACTCTGTTCGATACGCAGAGATCCCTCCCAATCTTCAAGATTCTTTAGCTCTTTCGCAAACACCTCTGCACTTGATGGACTGAAGGAAAAAAAAGAAGAAAAAAATCTGCTTCTATGTAATCTACGCACTCTATGCATTGCCTCTGTGCACTGCCTGTTGGCATCCACGTGCTATTGGACTCAAACTTAGCTTTATGGCACATACTTATGTTATTCTCTCCTGACTAGATCCGTGCATGTATTGAATCAGCTGTATGTCACTTTGGATAAAAGTGTCTGCTAAATGAAACTGTAAATTGTAAATAGTATAAGGGAATTGGGGCTTGGCTGTCTCTGTACCGGACACACAGAGTAGTATATTACCCAAAATGTCTAAATATCCCTTTAAACACACATGCAAACACAGTTATGTTGTTTTGTTTGACCTCTGACCTGTTGTTGGCTCTGCTCTTCCAGGTTGAGTTTGACCTCCAGTGACTGTCTCGCCTCCAGAAAGGCCTTCCGATGCTTCCTGTCTGCCATGTAGTACGACATGACGCCCACCGTTATGGCACAAACATAGATCACAATATTGGCCAGAAGCTTGAAAGCAAAACAGAATGCAATAGTTAGGGCTCAATATAACATGAACACAAACATAGTACGGGCACGACAGAAAGTTTTGAAGAGTCCAGCTTTAATGGAAACTTTTCCAACATTCACAAATAGAGCAATGTGATATGGGTATGACCACAGGTGTTTTTCATGGTTATCTACCTGTTTTTCACACCTCCTTGTTTCCTTACCAATATTATTTTGCTTTTGAGTTCTGCCTGGAAAGGGCAAAATGGTTGAGATGATGTTTGAATAAGGATTATATCCATTGTTTGGGTCAATCATAAACTTATAAGCCTTTAAGAATGTATTTTAATTTAATCTTATCCATTGAACACTTATATGTTGCTATAATCTATACACACACACACACACATATATATAGCATAGGAGTGACATGAAATATTGTATTGCTGAGTGATGGACCCAAGTGGGAGCATATACAAATTAAACAGCAGTGGACCAAGAATTGAACCTTGAGGGACTCCACATGGAATGCCGACTTCACTTGAATCAAAGTTACCAATAGAAACAGAAAAAGGTCTTCCAGTAAGATAGGAAGAAAGCCATATGGTTTGGATTATCAGTTTTTTCAGTATTTTTTCGATCAGGATAGTGAGCTCTGAGGTTTTGCCAACATGTGTTTGTGCTGGCCCTGGGTAAGCAACCAGAAGTTTTTGTTACACCCTGCTTCACCATTATAGGATACAAATTAAGCTTGTGAAGTAGTATATTATATATATTAGTATTATAGTATATTCAGAGATATCAGATTATTATGGTACAATTCAGTGATCTATGTACAAAAAATGATAAGTATATCCAGAAATGTAATGTGCTATGCTGTATCTCCCATGTTGTTTAGCATTAATACTTCCTTCTGAGTGTCTCATCATGTCAGTGAGTATTGTGTAGCCAATAGAAATGTTGCTGAATTTATTCCTATACAATGCAATTGTGTTTCCCAATGATTACAGTATGAACTTAGGATCAAACTATTACATTGTAGCCTTTAGAATTGACATGTGAATGATAATCTACTGTACTGTGCCTGTACTAGCTAGTGAACGTATGTTACAGGGTTTCTGCCATTGTATTGCAAGCCCGGCGGCCCACTGGGCCTGAGTTGAACCCCTGCCGGACCTAAGCAATGGGGAATTTAAAAAAAAAGACAGAAGTATTTTAAGATGTTTTTCTAAACTAACATCTGTTATACAAGTGGTATTGCTCCTTTGAGGAATAGCTCAGTGCATAGTGAATGCGCAGTTGAGAGAGAGAGCATGTGTGTGTGACGTTGAGGCTGCAGCGCACACAGACACAGGGACGAGCCAGAGGACGACTGTTATATGAACTAATGATTATTTTCATGACCAATTAATCTCCAAATTATTTTCTTGACTCATTGTTTAGTCTATTAAATGTCAAAAAATAGTGAAAAATGTTAAATTACAATGTCCTAAAGCCCAAGATGATCATGGTCTTATTGTTTGTTTTGTCTGTCCAACAGTCCCAAACCAAAAGAAGGTCAGTTATCACATAAGACAAAGAAAAGCTGCAAATTCTCACAACTGAGAAGCTGGAACCAGCAACCATTACAACTACTATTTCTATTGTTTTTTATGATTTCTTTTGAATTCTAATAGTCTTCTGGTTTATTGTGGTGTATTATGTTAACATTCTGATGATTGGTCATTTTGATTGTCTGATTATAGAAAGTTCAATGAGGTGTGAAGAGCCATAAACAATCCTGAAGTGTCAACGTCCAAAGAGTACATGGCCTTGAACATAGTAGACACTCCAGATATGTTGTATAATGGCCTGTGAGGGCTCAGTGTTTTCTACAGCTGTTGTTCTTCTCTCTGCTCAGTGCTCAACACTTGAGAAACTTCCATAATATGCTCAGTGACATCTGTTTATGTGTATATAGTTTATAGATCATGATTAGACTCAGTCAGGCATAAAGCAGGCATTCTTCTACATTTTTCTTATTGTCAACAAATCCCATGAAAAGACCAAAATCAACTATGTGTTAGTCCATCTCTCATTAGAAAGCCAAACTCAACCCAGAACTTTTGCATTGTGTTCCAGAAGTGGAGACACCTCATTTAAAATTCCATTGACATTTTTAATAACACAAATAACTAAAAATCCAGCCTTGGTACATAACCTTATTCAAAAGTGCATTGTGTTGTTTACTCCATGGTTAGATAAGGATGGTTAAAATAAACAAAAAACAAAGTTGTTGTGTATTCAATATTTCTAATTTTTCATGGCCTTTAACAACTAACATTTCCTATAAGCCCTAGACTATCACAGGTTGAACGTCACGGCTTGGCAAAACAGAGCCAGGCCATTGGTGGAGGGGCAACAGTTAGTTCAGACAAGGCAGAGAGGACTGAACAGCATTTTTAGACAGCAGATATTACAGCTAAAGAGTTGGGAATACTATGGATATGCTGCACTGGTAAGTTCTCCTGGGAGCTGTACTTTTCTGTATGCTCACAAAGCAATTGTTTTCAAAGATTTCCATTTCTAATATGCAGTGCTCTAGTGGATGCCAGTTTGTCTTAAAATATGGAAAGTAAACATCTGGACCACACTTTATTTTCAGACCGAAGGACCAGTGAAAGAAATGCTGAGTAAGAGATTGCATTGAGTTACCAAAGCTAGTGGAACAGAGGCTAGACAGGACGTGACATTAGGAATACTTTCTGGCTTCCCTATTCTGTATGTGGCGCCCCACTTCCATAGGTTTCTACTAAAGGTGCAAGTCTTTAAAAACAGCTCACAAATATATAGTTTAATTATTTAAAAAGTCTAAGTAATTACCTAAAACATCTGGTCACTGTCATTTTTAATAAACGTTATTCAAACAGGAGGAAATGGTGCATTTGTTGGGGACTATTTTCAGCAGCGTATTAATCCATATTTGGTGCTCCCTTAAGTATTTCTGGCAGCAGAACAATGTGTATGGGAATGAGTCAAAACAGTGTGTGTGTTCATGGTAATGAAGGAACATGTCACCCAGTGCAACAGTGTGGCTCATTGACAGGTTTAATAGTTTTTGGACAACAGTGGAGCTCTATGGCACAGAGGAATAAGATATATTAGGCTTTCCGATAGGTAGAAAGAAAGACAGAAAGAAAGAAAGAAAGAAAGAAAGAAAGAAAGAAAGAAAGAAAGAAAGATTGACAATTGAAAGGAATATCTCCAGCCTATTCCTTTAATGTAACATTTGTCCTCAAAGAAAAAAAATCACAAACTGGAATTCATATATTTTCTTATTTTACTGTGTATCCTTGCATCGAGTGAATAAAATGCAGTGTCATTCTGAGACTCAACACTCTCACTGTGATTCTATATCTGACATTGCAGCCATCACTTTCTTCATGTTAACGACTCCTTCAAGACTGTCCTCCAAGCAAACCCACACAAATGCAGGTCTGTGTCATGTGATTGCATGTAAAAGTACAGTATGCATGTCACTGTCTAAACATAAAGCCCACATTTCTCATCTGTTTTTTAATGTAAAAGTCTGAAGTGTGCCAGCTGAATAATTAGCCTTTTACATTGCTAAATTATTATCAATGAATACATTGACCATTTTTCAAAAAAACAGCAGTCAATTAATTAAAATCAAATGAATAATTTGGCAGAGTTTAAATGATGCATTACAAAACTCAAAGAAAAAAAATAAAACCATAAAAAGGTCATTAAATCTTAATCTGAACATCACCTGTTTCAAACCCTCTAGAAATCTGCAAGAAGCAGCTAGCTGATGATGAAATAGTAATACAGGATTTTACCATTGCTTTGGCTCAGTTTTTAAACAGGCTGAATAATGTCTTCTGTGGGAGCTTCCTTAAGTGCCTTTTGAAGCGTTTTTGCCATTTGTCACTCATTCAACTCATGGAACAGATATACTTCTGTTTTTTGTACCAATCTGACATTACAAGATCTCCTTCGTTATTTTAATGCTCCGAGTCTAGTGTCTTTTTTTCTGGTGCAATTTTAGTGAAGCATAATCTCAACAGCCAGCCATTCAAATACCTCTGTTTTATATGTTGTGAACTTGTGGACTGCATCTAGAATGACTGATCAAGGGGCCCCATGTTGCTTTCTGATTTCACTATATTGACACCAATAAATTAATAAATAAAAAACACAGCTGTTTTCCTCCCTTATCCCTTGTGTCGCCTACTTGGAAACCATTGGCCTGAAGCCTGGCAGGTATCTTCTCAGCTGCTGCTGTCAGGACAGCTGTTCTGAGGGCACTAATGGCTGAACAGAGGTTGGAGTCTGTGTGGATTGAACAGAGTTGATGCTCCAATTGTTCTTACATGACACTCATGTCTCACTTTTGAAGAGGACTCCCAGCAAAGCCTGAGAAAACAATCCTCATGATGTCACAGTGACATCATCAGGGTAAATTGGTTTAGGCTTACACAACAAATATATATTGCATATGACAAAAAAAGCTTTCAACAACTACTGCAGTGGATGCCAATAGGCCTTTTTGACATTTAGTCAAAAAGTTTGTTAGTGGTAACAGCACAGGTGAAAATAATCTAATTAATGATTGCTGGATTCCATTTAGCTGCTTCAGTTTCAGGCTCCTTGTATTGTGCATGCTGGCTGGCTGACATGGAGATTTGAATAGAAGAGAACCACCATCAATGTTATTAATAACACCTGATGATTTTCCTGCTATGACTATGAAGTGAAAATGTCCAGTGTGAAAAAGGTCAATTTGTTCTAGAATATAGAAAGTAAACACCAGGAGGAAAAGAAATCCTGAATGAGAGATTATAGAAGTCTCTATTGTGTTGCATCATGGGGAATGTAGGATCCAGTGTTTTTTGAGCTTGAAGTCAGGATATGTCAGCCTCTGCTGCTTTCAACCGTTCTTCTTCTTTCAATCTGTCTTCTGTGAGTACCCTGACTCTCTGGAGTAGCTTGTTAATGCAAAGAAATGACTCACTATAAACTGCTGTGGTCATAGAGAGAAAAACACTCAATCACATGCTCTGTCCTCACAATACAGACAGAGCTCACATTAGTGCTGAAACAAGTCCGCTCATTGATTCGTTGATCGACAGAAACTATTTTTATAATTGATTCGTTATTCGAGAGGGCAGACACAATAGGTCATTTGAAGATGTCACCTTGGGCTCTGTGTTTTTGTGATGGGCTACTTTCTGACACTGAATAGACGTAAAACTGATAAATTGAAAAAATAAAAGACAGATAAATCAATAATGAAAATGAGTTATTTGCAGACCTGGTTCAAATGCTACTTACAAGCTACACAGAGCAGTAAATCAGTGCAATATTTTTACATTCAGGTGAGCATCATTGCAACATTTTTTCTAATCACTTCACCATCAGTACAATGCATGTCTTACCTTCTGTTTATTATCTCAGTGTACAGAGTTTCTGTTACTGTGGTGTAAACAGCTGCATTTTCTTACTGTATAACTGATTACGAAAGAGACTTAGAGTTGATGTTTTATCTGATTATCTAATGTTTGGTGTCTTGAATAGAACTTGAAAATTGTGCTTGATACACAGAGACAGTAAACATGAATCATTTTGTCAGACTCTAAGCCACATCATATATATATTTACAGTATGTTCAATAAATAAAATGAATCTTTTTGAAAGGAAGTTTTCCTCTACATATTTTTAAACACTGACTTTTGAATAATTTGTACATTTTGTCTCATTGCTATTTGTACGACTGTTGATGAAATGACCATTGCAGCCTCTATTTTGATAAGATTTAATTACAGCAATATTTGATAATGATAAAACCTAAGGATCCTTCTGATGAGATGTGAAACGACTGAGAATCTCACAGACGTTAGATAATGAACATTTGAGTAAAACAGTGATTAACTTTATACGTGAAGCACTACCTCATTTGAGCCCAAACTTTTTCACACTGAAAATGTGTTTTCAAAAAAGCAGCTAAAGCAACAGTAAAACACTAGAATACCAATAGTTCTGTCAAATGTGTCCTTTGAAGTACAATACAGCATTATGAATTGCATATAAACATTTGCATGTTCAGTCCATGCACCGGACTAGTTTCAATGTACTTATGCATACATGGTGTTTGTACGGTAAAGTTAAAGGTGTGCTTTGTGTAGTTTAGACCTCAGTCTCCAGCTAAAGTTGGTCTGGAGAAAATCTTTTCACTATAACAAAAACCTATTTGATAACGTGACTCAGGCTGGTGATCAACCCAACCATACTTTTTGGTACAGACTGCAATGTGTCCATAGAAGTGAGTAAAAAACAGTCAAGCACAGAAAGTTAGCATCCAATGTCTGATCAGATTCTTAATCTTGTTGACTTATTCTTTTATCTGATAGTTCCTGATTTAAATGATCATTTAGACAGTTTTACAGCGTCTTGTATTCAGGAAAACTTCTTGTATGCCTGATTGTGTTAGTGTGTAGTAATAATATTTGATAATAAATAATAAAAAATTGAATATTTGAGAGCTCTAGCATCTTTTGTTAAAAATCTCTATATAAATATATATATGCATATATATAGACTGGTAAGTGGACCTTGAGTTGAGACTGTTTTTTTTAATTGGCTGTCTCCAAGCTTAACAATGAACTGTCAAGCTCAACTTTGAAGTCATAAGAAGTCAGAACTGTGTCAGACATCTACAGTTCTTGGGAAACAACTACATCTGCTGATGAGGATTGTGTGAAATGGTCAAAAGCTCTGGAACAAGCGAGTAAGTGGACCTTTAGTCAAGATTGTTTTGTCAACAGTTTCATTTTAGTATCAGTAGCAAACACAATACCCTTGCTTGTTCTGTAGCCATAAATGTGACCTTTAGAAGCCCTGTGGAAACAGTTTGATCAGTCAGGTCTAGAAACAGCAGCTCTGGTTGGTTCTTGGCCCACTGCCCCTTTTTGAACCTAATTTTTCTGTTCAAACTCTTAAACTTTTGTAAACTTGACGAGTTGGAGGTCTGGCTACACAATATTACTCACAGGCGAGTAAATGCATTTCAGGGCAAACATCTACCTGTCCCTCACCTCTCTTTCTCCCCTCCCACTCTTACCTGTCTGCCAAGTGCTGCCCCCTTGATCTCTTCCTGCTGCTGCTGGGCGATGGTGACTCCCAGAACCAGGGTGTGGACCCCACAGGATACAGTAGTGATGAGCACGATGGGTGTCAACCTCAAAGGCAGAGTCAGGAAAAAGGAGAAGCTGAAGAAAGCCTGCCAGCCAACTGTGTCACTGGCCTGGTGGAAGCGAGCATAGTTCAGACCCAAGTAGCAGAATATCTGAGCTGCTATGAGCACCCACAGGGCATAGGGCACCACCCGCCGCGAAATGCGATCTGGCAGCAGCCCAGAACGGCACAGCAGGTAGAGGATGATATCTGCTGCCAGTCCCACTGATGCCACCAAAACAGAGGCCAACTTGTCAGTGGTGTAGACCACCGTGCACATGACGATGATGTAGCTGTCGAAGAGGGCGGCAAACACGACAAGCACCAGCAGGGTTTCATGTCTCTGCCGTCTGAAGTAGGTCTGGTAGAGGTTCTCCAGAGACTCGGGCGCAAAAGTGAGGCGCATGAACCGAGGGAGGCAAAGGCAGCATCCTGAGCTCCGAACAGTGACCTCATGTGTCCGCCCCACCGCCTGCCCAGGGTCAGAGGGCAGCGTCACTGAGCAGTCCGCCGAATACTCTGCAGAGTACTCCGGCTCTGAGAAGGCTCTGTTCCGAGGCATGGTGAACACTCAGAGCTGCTTCCTGCTTTTTCCTTTCTATAAAAAAAACTTCAAACCTGTTTGTTGTCCGACAGGAGTAGACCAAATGCTGCGATATTTTCAGACATAAATCATCTGCTTGTTCCTGGTCTGCTGAGTAACCACCTTTGTCCCCTGAGAAGCCACATATGTGGCATGAATCACAGCTGTATGTTGATTGTCAGGAACTGTACATCAGAGTGTCTCTTACATAGCTGTGCCTGTGGTCACTCCATCCAATGCTCTCATTTGACTCAGTTAGTCCTGTGTCATATGCACACGCCTACTCCTCTTCAGCAACGTGATCCAAAGAATATGCACGTCTTGTTTCCTCATTCAGCATTACAAACGTGACTGTTTCACCAGCTCCTTTCTGTGTTTGTACTCCACAATCATACACCATGTCAGAGTGGCTGAATTCCTTAACTTTAGATCAACTAAGTTGATGTTTGCAAGCCCGCCTCTGCCTCCATCATTCCTCTTGGTTGGAGAGCTTTTTGCATTTTGGCCTTCCATAGTCACACCTCACATGGCCTGAATAAAGAGGGACACATGAAGAGGAAATTCACTGTGGCTTCATTTCTCAAACACAGATGCATTCAATAAAACCCGATGATCCAGGGAGGTACAGTACAATCCCTAATTCCTGCACCTGGCTGCTATCAGCCACTCTCGTCATGCCGACATCTATGTCAAAATCTAGCTGTTTATTAAACATTGTCTGTTCCTAGAAGAACATGACTTATTATTTATTTCACAAATTTCAAGAGTCACACTTCACCTCAACATACATCCAATCCGCCAATCATCTTTTTTCAATAAAATTTGAACAGGTTTCTTTAGCATTCCCTTCACAATGTTTATTCAAAATGCCCCTACATTGAGGTGAGCATTTACTATATTCAAGCTAAACATTTGAACCTGGTATGCTATATGTATGCCCGACTGAAAAATTGACTGCCAAGCTTTTTTAAAAAATACACGAGTGATATTTTTGCGGGGTTTGTACTTTTGCAGATAGAGCAAGACAACCTTAAATTGGCAGATTTGGGCGTCAGGCTCTGTGCTGCAGGCCTACCTACTTCCATGCTGCGCTCTGCCAAACACACAGGTGGTGAAAACACATCACAAACAACAGGCTCCTGTTGCTGAAACATTAAAGACTGTGACAATAATCACAGTGTCAAAGCTGCAAACTGTCACAATGTTCTCAAGTGATAAAGAGGATCAATGTGGGGCTGAAGCCGCCACTTAGTCATCCAACAAACCTGTTTAGATGGCTGCTTTAGCATCCCTTCGTCTAACTCTGTAACGTTATGTTTGACAGATAATATCTGAATATGATTTTCATGTTGGCTCTTCACTGTCCATCATTACAATGTCTGCTGTCTTTGTTTAATTAACCTGATCATCTGGAAGCTGATATTTTTGTCCCTGTGAAAATCACGTACATAATCTACACTGATGCATCCGCTTACCGTGTGTAAAGCCGGATTTCGTCTCCTATGGGTGCTAACGTTATTCCCATTGGCCAGATGTGGGTGTGATCAGCCCGCCTGAAACACAGCAGCCTGCATATATTCTACCTCAGTCTAATGGAAAGATAAAATGGCTCATAGAAACTCGCCTCGACGGGTACACAAACCCCCGCTTCCAGCTTTTTTGGTCTTGGGTGTTTTCCGCAGAAGACAGGGAACAGCTTCACTATGAAGCTACAAGCATTACACATACAATTTCCGGTCCATTTCGAAATAAAAACCTTTGTTTGCAAATATCGATTTTCAACCTTTTTTGAGCACAATACAGATGTGTGAAGTCTTTTCACACATCTGTATTGTGTTTAGGAGAATGGATAAGCTGTGGCCTGGAGTGCCTATAACCTTATAATCTATGTTTTGGGAATTTAGTTTACTTTAGATATGTTTACTATTTACTACATCTCAGCAAGTTGAGCATAAAAGCTCATTTTTTGATCTTGGAAATAATAGTTGTAGCTACCAAAAAAATCTTAGTTCTTCCATAGCTTTTAACCATATCTACTGACCTTTATCAGTGGATGGAGTTGGCCCACTTGCCATGAAGATTATGTACTGACACAGGAGCTAAATCCGTTACAACTCAGCAAACCCCATTCAGTGATGTAGATGGCTGAAATGAGATGCGGTTGAAAACTACAGGAAAAAGCTACTAAGCGGACCTTGAGTTAAGATTTTTCGACCCCATTTCAGAAAATATGAATCGCTTTTTTTTAAAATTTTGGTGTCCATTAGGGCGCTACGTATCATGCTTTTATTTTGAAGGAACAGGTTATAGAGTTTCCGCACTTGTTCTAGCGTTTTCTGTGTACTTTGACGCGGCCACATCTCCATCTCCACATTTCTCCTCCAGTGTCCCCGCCCCCTAAACCATCACCTCCTTCCCTCCATCCTCCTGTAGCTTAGGATCACAAGTATGGTGTAAGAACACTGTACAGAGTCTTACTATGGCTCTGAGTAGCACATTTCATGACACATATATATTTGTATCAGTCCATGTGTGGATAAAGGATGGCAGCCTCTCCACAGACTGATTATGGCTCGGCCTCAGACTGCGATTACAATTACGCCTCCTTTTTTAAAAAAACTTTATTTAACCGGGTAAAGTTCACTTAGCTTTATTTTGTTTGTTTGTAGTTGATTTCAGGAACGCCCTCTGTTCAAGTATAAGCACACTTTTCTTCTTTTTTCCTCAATGATGTTCAGTTGAGGTCTGGTGCCTTGCTCAAGGACTCTTTGACAGAAGTTGTTTTAGGAGGAAAATGTGCTACTATTGAATGTCCACATGTTTCCTGCTGATTTATGGGTTCAACAAGTGTCCCAGGAAAAGTAATTTCTAATGTCATTTCTAAGTCAATGTCTAAAACTGAAAAACTAAATCCATTCTCATTTTCTATCTACTATCTACTGCGCAGATTCTGGCTCTAAATGATGTCACACACACAAGATGGCAGCTCCTGGGAAGGAGATATTTTGAATTCAGTTTTGGAAAGCGATAGGAAGTGGAGACGTGTTGTCCATATTTATATACAGTCAATGGTCTTGCTCAAGGACACTTAGACATGTGGACAGGGGGAGCCATGGATCAAACCATCAGCCCTGAGATTAATGGACAACCTGCTCCACCTCCTGAGCCACAGCTGTCCTAGAGGTTTAACATGTTCATTTTAAGACTTTTGTAGCATTGTTACTGTTTAGTATACTTGGAGTCAAGTGGAAATGATTCATTTGAATTTGATTTCAGTTGCAGACAAGTCATAAAAGACACAGGGACAGCCCTTGGCATAGGCCACATAGGCAGTAGCCTAGTGCATCAAACATGGAGATGGCGCCAGGGGTTGAGCTTAAGCCTTGAATGTTTTGCAGTAAAACCCAAATCTTTTGCTGTCCATTACACATGGCATTTATGCTTCTAAACCCAAATCATAGCTGCATGGGAAACCAATGAGTTTTAAACAGATTGGTTGGAACAAAGTGCTGATGGACTGGAAAACCCCTCCCCTGTGTAGTTTTTTCACTCTTAAAATAAAACAAGTAAAGTAAATACATCACAGGACAGATCTAAACTGTAAAAACAAAGTGCTCACCAATAGCTAACTGTACCATAGCGTTATTATTATATTTGGCAGCATATTCAGTGTGTGTGAGCATGCATTGTGTGTCTATGTGCCTGTGCAGACTGATTACAAAATATAAACACTATGTTACAAAACAAGTGTCTCAATCTAAAATGATGCCTAGGGCACTAACATAGTCAGGTCTGGCCCTGGACCAGCAGTTTGACTGCAACACAGTTGACTTGTGACTTCATTTGGACTTGAGGGTGACTATAGATCTCCTCATAGTTTCTCAAAGTGTGTGACATTGTTCCAAAAGATGCTCCCTCATTTGTTATTTGGATGATGTGTTGTTCTCATTTATATACTAATCAAACCATTCACAGTGAGTTTTAAACCCTTTTTCAAAGTCACTTAGATCTTTGTTCTTGCCATCTTGATTGGACAACATTACCAATTTGTGGCCTGTCATTGGTCTTTGCTTGTGATTGTCAAAATAGAAAAAAATGAGTTCTCCTACACCAAAACAGTCTATCCCAACTTTTCACATATGATGCAATGGTGATTTAGGAATTTATCAGCTGTAGTATGAAGTATGAAGTATGTATGAAGCGCAGCTCACTGTGATACATAGAGTCAAGAGGCTATAAGGTGGAGGGAGAAACATGCTTAGATACAATACCACCATAATCAAGTGTAGACATAATTGTAGATTGTACAATGGTCTTCCAACTAGCAGAAGAGAAACATGATTTGTTTCTATAGAAAAATCCAATTTTTAATTTCAGGTTTTTTTCACAGGTGTTCCACATGGGTCTTAAAATTGAGTCTGGTGTCCAGAGAGATTCCCAAGTATTTTTTAATTTCAGAACTCTGAAGGGTATGGATATGGGCAGAAGGCCAGATAGTGGGATACACTGGATGCGTGAGCAGCGCGTGTGCGACGCGGAACCTCTTGCTTTTCATTTTGGCGCCCATGTTAACAGGTTAGAGCGGCCACACTGCCCGCGTGAGACGCGCGCCACTGGATGCGTGAACCTCAGCAGTGTGTGTGCGTCGCTGAACTGCTGCGTCTCTCACGCTTGCAGTGTCCACACAGGAAGCGTGTCTGCTGCAGCGCTTCTGGCACTGGCTGCCCTATCTTTCTCGTTTTCCCTGTCTATTTCTGCTGAGAACCGTGCGTCACGCGGAGAAAATAGGCGAGACCTCGAATCTCTAGATGAAGTGATGCAGAAGTCTCGCATGAGACACGCGTGTCACAGCAGTGTGGCCACTCTAACCTGTTAACATGGGCGCAAGAGGTTCCGCGACACACACGTGCTGCTCACGCATCCAATGTGTCCCAGGGGTTAGGTGGCCTTAAGAATACCATACATTTAGTTTTGCCAGAATTTCAAACAAGCTTACAGTACCGGTTAAAAGTTTGGTCACACTTTCATATTGAAGTGAATGGGAAGGTGTATCCACACTTTTGACCAGTACTGTATGCATGATGAGAAAGATCTGAAGTGTGTCAAAAGCAGGCCGTAGACTAGCAATGGCCAGATTAAGATAAGAGCCAATGGCATATAAAACAGTATCATCTGCATAAAAATGTACATCACAAATTGGGGCGGCAGAGTTGATATTGTTTATGTGTATGGTGAATAAAAGAAGTCCAGGAATAGACCCTTGTGGGATACCTATTCTAACCTTAAAGGACAGATTCACAATTTTTCAAGTCTGTCTTGAAGCAATTATAATCAGGTGCCCATATGAGCATTGAAACAGGTTTTGCTTACTATAATTATTCCTCCTATTCATACTGGCAATTAAAAGATTCCTTCCTGATTCTCTTACAACATAAGTGACAAAATTCATAGTCCTTGTTTGTGCAAAAAGCTATTCAGAAGTTTATCTGAAGATAATATGAGGCTTCAGTCATCCAAACTAGTCAAATCAAGTGGATATTTTCCAAAGTTACAGCTTTTTTAGGACAAAATTTGGAAGTTACCCAGTTGAATTGATTAACTCAGTCTGCTGAAGCTTCATATTAACTTCAATAAACTTTTGTATACATTGTTGCACAAAACAAGGACTGTGGATTTTGTTCCCCATCACTTTTACTGAAAGTGCATTAGGAAGGTACACTTCTATCCAAGGTTTTGCTTGTTAATTATAACAAGCAAAACCTGTTTCAAAGTTCATATGGGCACCTGACTGTTGTTTTAAAACAAACTTGAAAAACTGTGAAACCATCCTTTAAGGGCACCTGATTTAGAACCACTTGAATCTTATAACATGTAGTGAAACCTGAGCTTGAAAGATATGGCTGTACAGTGCTATAAAACACTTACAGTATATTCATGTTTCTACATGTAACCTGTCTGACACCAGCTCTTTTCAATGACACCACACTGCCAGTAATCCTGTATTGATTGTTCCATTGAAACACAGCTCTGAACCTTTGATCAATGCACAGATAGTTGGCAATCAACCAGAAACATTTTTTCAGCATCATCTACCAGCTGTTAGTGTTCCAAACTGACTATCAAGGTCACAGTGCAAAAACACAGAAACATGCACTTGCCTAATTATGTGTGTGCAGATTAAGAGACTAGACTACATGATAGGAACATGTCACCTTTAGTCTGGGGAATCATGTTGAATTAACCTTTGTCTCAGATGTGCTGTCGTCCACAGGGAATTGCCAGGCTTATGGATGGATCATGAGTAATTAATTTACCTCTGGATTTCCCAAACGATGTTACTGTGGGAGACAGATTACCACAGAGAACAGTCATCACCATAATTAATAAACTGTATGCTTCAACATGAGCAGCCAGGAGTACTGATGGTGGAGACAGACTAAGTGTTGGATTAAAGTACGCTGCTTCATTTGACATTTCACAAATTTGTGTGTCAGGCTTGTGTTTTAGGAGAAAACAGCTGGAATAGCTGTTATAATCCAAACAAGAAATGAATCAGAACATGCATTATAATCCATATGAGCATTACTTGATTTTCAGAAACAACTTCAATTGTTGCACTGCCAAAAAGATGCATGGGACAAATTGAGGAATTGTCCCTTGACATAATGTGCGTCTCACTGGAGTGAAGTAAATTATATGAAAACATTGAACATGAGCTTCTTTAATTTAAGTACTTGTGAATGAAACATTTATTTTATTGTGTATATATGACCATCTAAGGCCACACATGGAAACACAACATTTAGACAACATACTATGAAATTCTTAGATTTTACCCTTTAAAAAAACAAACAAAAACAAACAAACCCAAAACCTATTTTATTTTTGTTTTCAAATTTTACAAATTGAACAAAAAGACCAAACAAGTACATTTTAAAATGTAAAATTGAGAATGTGAATGTTGCAGATTACCAGATGAAAGATGACTATGAATGGGGCAGATATTTCAAATGGTCTCAGGTTAGATAGTTAAAGAAAGGCCACCAAACATCCGACACACTTATTGTGTTTCAGAATTAAATCTGCATAGTTGTTGTATTTGAATGATAAAAAAAAACATCTAATTTAACCATATTTTTAAACATGGAGAATGATGATGATTATCATTGTAAAATGAAAAACCTCATATCATATAAAAACAGCCAAAGATAACTAAGAGCAGATCTGGTTAGTTCTTTTCTTAAGTGCCTTAGAAAACTTTCAGCACTTTAAAATACCTTTTGCAAATAATCACATAAAACAGGACAAATCCCCCAAAATTAGGAGAGTGACCCCACACCTGTCATTTAGTTGGTTAACACTTGGTTAAAGGGAGTGCAGGCAGCATTTGAGTTGTGTGATATTGATTTCTCTATCAGCTGATAATCAAACAGCGGTAAGTGGTAGGTACTGTGAAAATTTTAATTTAATCTTTTTGCAGCTTGTAAGTGTCGGCAATGACACTACATAAACTTTCAATGCAATAACAAAACATAATATCAAAAATACAATACAATACAATACAATACGACAACACTATACATTAAGAGCAACATGTAACATGAAATTAATCATTCATGAATTTATGAACATTTTAGCTGCATCAGTTCTGGGAACTCAGGAGAATTTAACATTGTTCTAGACAAATGCTCAAGGTGTAACTCTTCCTCTCAGGATATTTTGTGTCATCTCTGCATTGATAAATGGACTGGCAAAACAAGGTTGATTGGTCCTTTATGGTTTATACCAAATACACCCATTAAACGTGCTGGAGAGGTTCAATGTTCTTGTGACTTCTGCAGATTAGAAAAGGAAAGTATTTATCATCCTTTTACCCAAATTATTTTGATGTTGAACTTTTTAGACTGAGATGTTTTCTTTGCAAAATTGTTATTGATTATTACCTTGGATTCTACAACACACATTTTGCCAAATGTTTCCAAGGCACAATAGTTGTATAGTAATAATTAAGAAACAACAAACGAACAACAACAACAAAAAAAAACTTTTGGTGACGTCAGAGCGCAGCGTACGCTACCTTACGCTGCTGCTGACGTGTAGGTAGGGAAGTGGCAGTCGAGTGTAGCCTCTAGCTGCTAGCTCTTCCTCTTCATCATAAGCCTTTTTCATTGACAGCTCATAATGATATCATCTGATTTAGTACTTAGCTATCTGGTAAAATAACAACGGAAGACAAACCGGAGCATTTACACAGGTAGGAGACAAATTAAATAACAAGAGCTAGTATGCTAGCAGGTTGTAGTGCTAACTATAGGCTTTAGCAGTTGACAGATTAGCTGTACTTAGCGGTTGCTACATCACATAATACTGTCGTGTTGTCACGTTACCGGTGAAAACAGAAAAGCTTTTTATATAAAACTGTCACCATTCATTCATTTACCTATGGTGGTGGTGACGGTACTCATGTCTGTCAGCTGTTAGCGCAGGTACCTGCAGGAGAAAGAGGACAACACTGGACTATCTGCTGCTGTTCACTAACGGTACACTTCTATCCAGCAGAGGCTGACACAGCCATCAGTCTCAGACGGTTTTGTGCTTCTTCGAGCTTTTGCTAACACTAGAGCAGCACGTACAATCAAAATCAGATTTCTTTTGTAAACCATGTGACAGACTCAGTGGTAAATATCTTTTATATGCTGCTGTCTCTCAAAGGCATGTACAGTGATTTACTGGTAATACACTTGATTAACTTCACTCTGAAGCTGGTAGAATGTCTCAGGGATACTGCTCAATATATACACTCAATTGCCAATTTAACAGGTACATCAAGCTTAAACTGATATAATAATAATAATACACTGAATGTGTACTGTAGTGTGCTGTATTTGCAGTGAATCCCATAGTGCTACATGCTGTTAAAAACATACAATACACAACATAAAGAAAATAAGTATTAAGATGAAAAAGGCTTCCTGAATAGAAGAAGAAGGTTTTTAGACTGATTTAAAAGAGTCTAGGTTCTGTGCTGTCCCCAGATGATCAGAGAAGCTGTTCCACAAGCATGGCAGATCTGAGGGTGCAGGTGGAGGTTTGTGGTATGATCAGTTCCTGTAGGTAGGGAGGTGCATGTCTGTTGATGGATTTGTATGTGAGTAACAGGACTTTGTAGTCATTCCTGAAGGAGACAGAGAGCCAGTGCAGTGAAAACAGAATTTGTGTTATATGTTTGTGTTTTCGCACTCCCACTGGGATCCAGGCAGCACTGTTTTGAATGTGCTGGAGCTTCTGGATACTCCTGTCAGGGATCCCTGTGAAGAGTGCATTGCAGTAGTCCAGCCTTAATAGTAGACTTTCTATTGCATGCCACGAACAATCCAAAATCCAAAATCTGAGGTTTATAATGATTTAAGTCAGACAAAAGCAGCTTCGCTCGCAGTACACTTCACTGCTCTGTTGTGGTGATAATCTACAATCCTACTCTCACAGTATTTTTTGATATTTTGGACATGATTTGGGTGGCACCTTTCTATGTGCTGAGCCAAACCATATCTTATTCTTCTGTGCCATAGTGCTTTATTGTTGTCCAAAAACTATTAAAAACACATCAATGAGTCACACCGCTGCACTGTTTGACATGTTCCTTCGTCCCTGAAGACAGTGGTTACGGTAGTTGTTTAGAAATGGCTTCAAAGAGTAAAAACAGCGATGAGATTGTAACTTGCAGGAGAGAAGTTCCTGGTACGTCAGATCCCGTTCCTGCACATGCTTGGTGGCGTCATCCCTACACGGAACTACTCTTCTGAGACTGAAAATGTGAGCCTAAACAAGTTTCTAAACAAACTAACGTGACCTTCATAATGAAGGAACATGTCACCCAGTGCAATGGTGTGGCTCACTGAATGTTTTTGATAGTTTTTAGACAGCGAGGGACGTCTCCGGCACAGAGGAATAAGATATACATACGCAATACTTAAAATCACTTCATGTTGGTTTGGCTCCAAACATGATAATTGTTGACCAGAAGAAAAGTCTAGAAAATCACCAGAGTTATTCTTTGAGTTCCAAAACAGAAGTTCATCGCTTGTATTTTATAGTTGATATTACACAAACTCAGCTTCGTAATTGTACAGGTATTGTTATCATTTTTTCTCTAGCTGACATTGGCTGGATTAATAATGACTGGACACTGTATATAAATCATGTTGTAGGACTGGTAAAATTGAAACAGTTGCTGACATTACATTCATGTCATTGGTATGTAGAGTGCTTGATAGCGGCTGGAACTGTGTCACAGGACCTGGTCAACTTGGGCCTATTCGAGTGTAGTTTTTTTTTTGAGCATCGTGGTGACTCGAGCTTGCTTAAATGTGGTGGGGAACACACCCATTGTAAGCAAGGAGTTAATGATGTGTGGGGGGAAATGGTCTGTAGAGGGTTGGATGATCATGGGTCCCGTGGACAGGTAGTGGGATGAGAGTCCAACAAAAGTTTGGAGACTTCCTCCTTGGTCAGAGTGTTAGCTGGCAGCTGCAGACTGAGTTGGTCAGGCTCAGAGAACTGGTTACTGATGGCAGACACCTTGTCAATAAAGAACATGTGTGCAGTGAGCAGAGTGGAGGGCGTAGGAGGAGGCGGATTGAGGAGTGAGTTAAAAGCAGAGAGCATTTTCCGAGTGTCTGTGGCGCCACAGATCTTGTTCTGATAGTAAGTGGTCTTAGCTGTTCTGCCGGTGGAACAAGAGCAATTGTAGAGGAACGTGATGATGTTCTGGTAAGGAGATGGTGAATTGAATAAAGAAGTGGTCAGATAGATGTAGGGGGGGGTGACAGTCAGATTTGCTGTGGAGCAGTTCCGATTCAAAATCAGATCAAGAGTATTGCCTTCTTTGTGTGTGGGAGGGATGGAGGACAGTGGCAGGAAGTGACAGGAAGTCAGCTGCTTGGGTTTTGTCAGAATGGATATTCATGTCTCCTCTGACAATCAGTGATATGTCATCATCAGGAATGGCTGAGAGTAACATGTCTAGTTTGACTACAAAGTTCCCCTGTCTAGTTGACACCCTGGTGGGCGGTATATGGCAACCACAAATAGCTTAACCTACTTTAGGAACAATAACCCTGATTGCATGGTATTCAAAGGAGGAATCGTTGCTTTGCATAGAAAGCTTAGTGAATTTCCAGTCTTTGGAAATGAGGACCCCCGTACCTCCTCCACGCCCAACAGAGCGGGATGTGTTTGAGAAAGTGGAGTCAACAGAAAATAGTGTTTTCTGGACAGACCCAGTTTTTTTGGACAGGGCTAGTACCTGAACGCCTGACAGATTAGCATGTCTAAACACAGCTGCTGCAGAGGTGCAGCAATCTCCCTGTACCCCCAGCAGGTGGGGGACAGAGGATGTAAAAGATAAACTACTAACTTATGCTTCCTTGCGTCCTCTCTCCTACCGTGACCTGGAAATCGTTCTCCCTCCACCATCATGGAGGATGTTCCAATCCCTTAAATGCACCTGAAGGAGCAAGGAGAGTGAGTTAGAGCAAGGAACGGCAGGTTTATCCTACGCAGAAATGTTTTACCTCACGGCAACACTCCTTTGATCCAAAGTGTTTGATTGGTCGGCTGATCTGTTGGGACAGTAAACAGTCGGGCTGTGGTTGTAATACAGCAGGTCAGGAAAACTACCTGTGGAACAGGAATGACAGCACCTACAGCAGTTGATTATGTTTATTCATAAAATAAAAATGACTGAATCATGAATCAATCATAAAACTCTTGTAACTATTATTTTCTTCATAAGCCAAAAGGCTTCTTTTCTGTTTCAGTATGTTTCAGCTCCTTCAGGAGGATATGACATCATACAGCTGCATGTCTCCTATAATATCCTGAACCTGAACAGGACGTCAGACTTTCACAAACTAAATGAACTTTATTTTATTTACACATATTCTGCAGGCTACAGCTGTTTTTCTTGCATCTTTATGGCGGTTCTGTAATGAAAAGATTTAAATAGTCTATTTGTGTCTTATTCAAATGACAAAAATTGAAGCAGTCACCAGGTGTTTTCCTTCCTGCTATCAATATGTAGAAATGATTAAGTAACAGTTGATTAATGTTGATTAATGGTAATGAATATTTAGTTTAAACTCTAAACTGTTTCACTAGTTACTAATCTCTACATATTGATAGCTGACTTCTAAATATTTGACAGTTGAGGTGCTGTGCATCATGGGTAGTTGTTGTATCCTCAAAATGATGCTGGAGTGAGCGAAGACGTCCCATTCGGTGAATTCACTTCCTCCGGCCCTGTTGTCTTTTCCTGGCATTTCTCTCCCACATCCTCGCTGGGAGGAGCTAAGATGCAAGGAAGAGACGTGAGCGAGGGAAGTGAGGAGACACGTTAGTAGAATGAAAAGCACCCTAACACTCTCTATTTTCCACAGGTGTGCTTGAATGCAGTGATTTTATGAAGAAGCGTGAGTGACTTATAGAAAAATGGGGAAGCAGAGGGTGCCAGATCTGTACAGAGCCCCCTTTCCCTTATACTCCATTAAAGTTGACCCTAAAACAGGACTGGTGATCACAGCAGGAGGAGGAGGGGCTTCCAAGACAGGCATAAAGAATGCTGTGGTAAGTACTGTGTGCTGTAGAATAGGGTATAGTATGACTACATATATATTTTAAAAGGAATATTTAAACTAGAGCACATTTAGTAAAAGTGTATGAATGAAAGTCTGGATTACAGCCATTATGAGAGTGTAAAAGTGTTGCAGCAGTAATAGACTCCTGACTGTGTGTTTCACAGCACTTCCTGGACCTACAGCTGGTTGGAGAACACCAGTACAGTGCCAGCCTCCTTCACTCTCATGATACTGACACACGTGCCACCATGAATCTGGCTGTAGGTAATGGTGTGATCGCTGCAGGCCAGGACGGGACCTGCTGCCTGATGAGGTTTAAACACTGCACACAGAAAGAAGGAGGCAAAGCTGCTGCTAAAGATGGTAAGGTCCACTGCTACAATATGAAATATACCTGCATCAAACAATATGCCACATATAATGCACATATATGATAAGTGGCAGATTTATTCATTGAGTGCAAGTACATTAATGTGCATCTTCATTTACTTAGCCATAATCATTTTTTAATATGCAGTTACTTGGATGGATTCAGTTAAAAGCACAATATGCAAATTCTGCCGCTAGGGGTCTCCCAATCAAATTGGGATAATTTAGTCCCTGTCAGTTATGAGGCTGTTGAAAGGTTTTGGTCGGAACCTCTGTGCATTCTTTTGTGAAACTTCATCCAAACCACAGTACACAAACTTTCTCCACAACCCATATTTGTGCATATTTGTAGAAATCTGATTAAAATGGGCATTAAGAACTATTTGAGGAGAAGGGCTACCCATAAACTGTTGTACAACAGTAGAGAGGACTGATACCAGCCTCATTCATGTAAGGTGCACTACTTTAAGAAATTAAATAATTTGCACTCGTAAAATTATTGGGGGCGCCACTCTTCAACTGAAGAGAAATTAGTATGAAATGAATCAGTCTCATAACCAGAAGTTGTGAATTCTCAGTGCAGGAACCTCTAATCTCTGCTTTAAAGGAATATACAAAAATAACAACTGTCAATAATTGTGACTGAATGATTTGATTGAATGATGCAGAGTTACCTATGATGTAGTTTGTATGAGTGGGCTGATAAACAGATGAGATGACTGTTACCTGAGAAGCAACGGTACAACAGTTTAGTTCTGTTGCAGTTAGAAATGATGAAAGTGCCAGGGTTTAAGCTAGTTGATGAAAGTTGTGTAGAAATACTTTTTTGGTCCCTGGGGTGCCTTCTCATGGAGAATGGAGTTCGATGTGCTGGGGTGAGATGCTGGAGTCTGGATCTGGAAATGATGAATAAGGTGGCCGGTCTGGATTTGGAAAGTTCCCATTGGAACCTGCTTTATGCTCTCTTAGTCTTGATCCTTAATTCATGACTCTAGATTTTGATGTTTCACCTCCTATTGTTCTGGTTCACATCTTCAGACTAGCAAAGAGCAAGCATTCAAACAGCGTGGCAAAAAACAACAAGATAAAAATAAAAGCCAAAAAAGGGCAATAAGCTAACAGCTTTTGCTAACAGCTCACACTGGGTTGTGAATTGGTTTTTCCATGTTGCTGGCTCTCAGGGTCAAAGGTGGAATGGGTCGGTGGTGGTTTAGCAGGGATCTTCATATCTCGATCGTTGCTGTTTGCAGGATGTTCTTCATTTCACTGATGTTTTGTTGGCCAGCATTCCTGGGGGGTTGAAGAAAGAGCTGGTCCTGTCTGTCTGAGGATCTGTACCGTCTGCATTCGAAACATTAGGGGACTTTCCCCTACATTCATATACTGTACATATACATTAAACTTGTGTCGGAGTTCACCCTGTGTGTTTCTCACTTGTTATTGAGTAACAATGAGTGTCATCTCTGCCGCAGGGAACAGCATGCAGCAGGGTAATGCCAGGCGACGAGCTGGGAAAGGAGACAAAGGTGGACAGGATGGAGCCGCAGCATCTGGAGATATGTCAGATATGAAAGATGAGACAGCTCACATCTCTGTGACTGGTTTGGCTGAAGTGCAGTCAGACCTGAACCCTCAGGACCCGCTCCAGAAGGTGGTCAGGTTCAGTCCTGACTTGAGCCTTCTGCTGACAGGAGGCACAGACGGATACATCAGAGTCTGGGAGGTAAACACCGTCTAGTTGTTCTTTTCAGTACAGTATGTCCACAACAGCCATGTGTGAATGCTTTACTGCTTTAGTTAGATTCATTTTGGAGGTGAGGACAATCTATCTACTAAAGGAAGGAATCTCTGTCTGAATGTCCATCAACTCCACACTTGGCGGGTGTATGGCTGGAGAACAAAGGGAGTGCCATCTCAAATTTGGTGAAATTTGAACATGCGGCATGATTAATATTAATAAACATAAACTGAATAAACAAGCGATCAGCCGCTCTGCAGCGGCGGGGCGGGGCTTCTAGGCTGCAGTCATGATCAGAGCTGTACAACCATGCCATGAGAGAGAGGAGGGGACAACATCTCTATTTGTTTAATAATGTTAAAAGTTAGGCTTTGTTGTGGGTTTCCTGAGTCACTTAAAAAAGAGAGAGAGAGAGGGTGAGTGACAGAGAGACAGCCTGGAAAGCTTTCTGAGAGAGAGAACGCTTGTGAATGACAGAAATATGTTATTTTCTGATTGGTTCACAGCAGTTAAAAAATAAACTCTGAGCTCTCCTCCTTCCAGTAAACGGCTCCAGATAAGAGCAGAATCCGGTGTGACTCACAGGTGTTATTCGTCCCAAAACTCTTGCTTTGTGCTAATGGCTGAGTGGGTGTTTCCATTTGAACAACCTAGAAACAACTACAATTTGGAATATCAAAAACACTAAAGAACACTATGAAGGTAGGTTAACTTTATTAGCATAAATTAGCATCACGTAAATTAATTAAACAAAAATAAATAAATGAAAAACACTTCTCTATTAGAGAGAGGACTTTATTTGTAATTCCCTCTGTTTGATGAGTATATTTGCTCATATTTTAGTACGAAGCCTCCTTGTTTTCTGATCTGCTTCGGTTTGCTCTGTTAACTTTTTGTTACTGCATAACCAGTAATTACGGTAATCAGCACCATGGACTTCCACCGGACAAGACAGCAAACTTCTGGTTAGCTCTCTGCTAACTGGAACGGCGATAATTGTGCGGCTCTTCTAGACTTTCCAAATGTTATCAGATTGAATGGATCAAATTCTGACAGTGAAACGAGTCATTTCGCAGGGATTGTATGAGTTTTGTTACATTAGTAATGTAATGAGAACTCAACAGGCTGCACCTGCAGCAGTAGCGTAACTATTTTAGACTTTTATTGTTGACAACTACAGTGGACAACTACATACCTCCCGATCCACTTTTTCTTTGGAATATTTGGAACTGCCTGTGCAGCTTCTCATGCACCATCTTAAATGTAAAGACAGTTAAGAGTAGAAAAGCAATAGCAGTCAATAGCAATAGCAGTCTAGAAATAGAAAGTGAAAATGCTATGAAGAAAAGTCACTCTCTTATCTGCATCAGACACAGGGCTGTGGGGAAGAACTCATTTTTGGCAAAGTTGAAGAGCCCCTGAGCTGGGGCTCCTTCCTGGCCTGCAGGGACAGTTCTGACAACAGAGCTGGCAGGATCCGGCGGACAACATCTGTTGCCTCCTTGCTGCTCTCCCACCTTGTCTGATTGCCTCCCTGAAAAGCAAAGGTAACACTTTGCATACAAAGTCGCTCAGATATATAATGTAATAATGATAATAAAAGATATGTATCAGTCATTATGGCAGTTCATCGAACCTGCAGTTTTAATTGTGGGAGGTCAAAGACATTTTCCATCTCCTGGAGGCTGTCAGTACTGTTGCTGGGTCCCTGGTAAAACCAGAAGATGGTTCTCAATGTCCTTGCGTACTGTGCCAGGGAGGGTACCCTTTTTGTCTGACTGATGCAGTCTGACATGGCCAGGTTGAGTCGGTGGTACATGTAGTGGACCATGATCAAGCCCCGGAACATATCTGTGAGCCACTTCCTTTTTGCCTGGAAATGGGATACCCATTTGAATACAAATTTAGAAGTAAATTATGTTAAAACTGGTGTTAAACCAAATAATTCTGAACTTTTGGAAATGCACCGATCATCACAGATGCTTCATCAATGGCAAATGATGAAAACCCTGCCATGGAGAGCTTCCTCTGGCTTCCTCTGGTGTGGTGAGGCCACTTTTGTTTTAAGCACTCGTACATGATCTTAAAACAACCCTCCAGTGCTTAATGCCCTGTGTCCATCTGGGGAGCCATGGCTTTCTCCAGTGTTCTTCCTAGATAAAATAACATTATTTGTTTCAGACATCATATTTAATTGTTATACTTAATGTTTCTCTGTAATTACTTATTACCTTCTCTAAGCCTTTTTTCTTTTGCTACTTCCTGCCTGTGGACTGCTGAGTTCCTGTGGCTGATGACGAGAATCCAGCCTATAAGTCTTGCGGGGCTGCCTTACCCATACAACAGCCGTGTTGATGTGCTTTGTCCACATTGCACAGGTCATGCCCAAGTCTGTGTGGTGCAACCAGTAATGGGTTTGAACCCACTCTGGGTTGAACCCACTGGCCCTATGATAGCTGCTCTTTTCCTTTGACTTCCTAAAAAATAAAACAAAATAATACAATGTTAGTTCATGTAATTCCATTCAGTTTTCAACCTTTTAGTCTCAGATCTGGTGCTCACCTTCGTGCCTGTTGTCCAGCTGCTTCTCCTAGCTCAACTTCTTACTCTATCACTATCCCTTTTTTGGCCTCTACCAGTGCCTCTCCTGACCCTCCTGGCCTACTTCAATGTCATGAGAGAGAGAAA
This sequence comes from Thunnus albacares, assembly GCF_914725855.1. Lineage (NCBI taxonomy): Eukaryota > Metazoa > Chordata > Actinopteri > Scombriformes > Scombridae > Thunnus > Thunnus albacares. The sequence goes on from NC_058113.1 coordinate 1,003,873, forward strand.
AGATTAGGCCTGTAGGAACCACTGAAGCACTTATCTTTTACATGCTTTATTTAGAAATATAGCCAATGGTTGGCTATTCTAATAAACATTCACCTTTCTCCCTCATCTTCCTCTCTCCTTCTCTTTTGAGAATAGGCTGCAATTGTGCCTGCTCTCTTCATGATCAAGCTGAAAACAAAACGAAGCAAAAAATACTGAAATGTATTCAAATTGAGAATAATAATTAAAACAAAGAAAAAAATACATTTTTAATTTTCAAGAACTTTTTAAAGAACCAACACAAAATGGTTGATTTTCCAGGTATTCCAGTACTTGATTTTTTTCACTCAATTCAAGGACTTGAAGTAGGCTAACATTACTTTAACTACCTTGTAGGAAACCTGACAGAATAGTATTGACAGAAGTATCTAGCTAGCTGTACTGCTAATCACTCTCTTAACCCAACCACAAATACATTGACAATCTCCGATTGATAAGCTGACGGTGGCCATTAAGAAAAACTTGACATATCACTCAAGTTCTGGAATAAAAGATGTATACATTTATATACATTTGTAGCGTAACGTTACTCATGATATTTATAAATTGTAAACAAGCTGAATTTCATTCATGCGCGCCTGATGGGATGACAAGCATTGAGGTGGGGGTTATAGTATTGTATTGTAACTCTACAGTGACTGGTAATCCAGAATAAAGGATAGCTGTCTCAGCCCCTTTCACATATGAACTCCAGACAATGTCCGGAGAATCAGGTCTGGACATTTCTGGAGTTGTCCTTTCACACATGTAGCACACAGCAGAGTTTATCAGACACGTTCTAACCTACTAGAAATACTCTATTTGGTTTAGGAGAGGGGTGCAGGAGGCAGGACATGCTGCAAAAAGTACGCTGTGGTTATAATTTAGTGTTTTTGTAATTTTGTGATTTCTCATAAAATCAAATTTTATGAGAAATCACAGGAAGCCCTCTCTCCCATTGGCAATCATAGTGTAATAAATTCTTGCAGTGTCTTGGTCGGGAGACTGGCAACACTACAAGTATGACCCCAACCAATCATTATTCACAACCTTGCATAAGCTCATAGGTTGTCATGGATGAGGGTCAAGAAATTGTCATTCACGGATACAGAAGCACTATGTGTGATGCTGGCTGTCATGTTCCGAAAAGGAAAAGAAAAGAAAGGAAAAACGATCGTGGACTTGTTCCTGGGTGTCACAAAGAGAACAGTATAGGCTGTATATCCTTCAAAAACAACTTGAGATAACGAATGTGTTAACATGTCAAGAACATAACATAAAGCCATAAGGAACACATCGTAGATGTCAAACTAGATGAAAATACAAAAAATTCTGACATGCTAGACTTTTCGTTTTTCCTTATGTTTTGTGTCATGGGGCGTCCCAGGCGCCACATCACTGTTCGTTGATTATGTCACACTACTTACCTGTTTGTTGTCCCACGATGTTCATAATTGGGCCGGATGCTGGAAATTTGTTGGTGACGACAAAATTGTGTCAAAATTGGGCTGAATTCATGCAGTCTAATAAAAACACAATGGAGAGGATTTGAATTGCTATTTTTATTCTCATTTCATTGTCATTTTGGCGCTGGTGATTTTCCTTTGGCACTGCTAAAACCTCTCTGGAGGGTGCCAAAAAATTCCTCTGTGCAGGAAAAACCCTGACTCTGTATTTTCTTCTTTAAAGTCCCTCAAATGACGTATTTGATAACTCAAATGTTTTTTTGAAAAGCTGCCACAGAATTTAGTTGTTTACCTTAATAAGCTGGTATATATGACATACTGGTTTCTGGACGTATACACTGATGTCTTGACCTTGATTATATGTTCTTGACTTTTCTCCAGTTTCCGTCCCTGAAGAAGAAGTTTGACTTCAAAGTGCATGAAGGGGAGATTGAAGACTTGGATATGAGTCCAGGGAACAAGGTTACACATTGACTCCTCTTGCTCTGAATACTTAATGTAGGCTATTAATAATGGTTAGGTATATCGATTTTTTAGTAATGGTCAATATATTGTGTTTCACTCCCTTGCAGCATCTTGTGACTGTTGGCCGGGACTTTGCCTGCAGTGTATGGAGTGGCAACCAGCTGGCTATGGGTCTTAAATGGAATGAAACCATGCCTCAGATAGCTGAGAAGACTTATCGATATATGGCTTGCAGGTAAAAAGAAAACATTCTTCTATGAAAGAGCATCCCAGCTGTTCACCTCACCATATCCATCTGAATGATGTGACAGTGACTGCACGTGATCGTATTTTCATGTATTTCAGGTTTGGAAAGGTAGAGGACCAAAAAGACGCCCTGAGGCTTTACACAGTCCAGATTCCCCATAAACGAGACAGAAAACCTCCTCCTTGTTACCTCACCAAGTGGGACGGCAAGAGCTTCCTGCCCATGCTGACAGCTCCCTGTGGAGCTGAGGTCATCTCCAGCTTGGCTGTGAGGTAGGCTTCAGGTTTATATAATAATATGTGAAAACCATGAATGCTAGGAGACTCACCTTAGACTAGGTCCACACTAATACGTGTTCATTTTAAAACAGTGTTTTAAAACGAATATGATCTCTGTCCATACGAGTGTTTAAGAACCTTTTCAGAAATAATCTCCGTCCATACTAACACGCCCAAAAAGGCATATCACATGACCATTCACATACACTGGGCATGTGTGTGCCGATGTAAACAGGAGGCAGATTGTCTACTCTGTGGTTGGTTTCTTATACTACAGAGGAAGGACAGCGATGGCAAAGAGTAAGACCAGAGATTTCTTTGCTTGGACTGACGATGAGGTGGAATTGTCACGTGAAAGGGGTGTGACTAATCAGGGAAGGACCTGTCGTGAATATCTAATAATTTCTCCATTCTCTGTTTATAGTAGGAGCGGCTGAGATTGACACTAAAATGAGAATAGCTGTTCCACCTTAAAGGTCAGTCCACCTTAAGTGAGTCTGGTCAGGTTAGGCTAACCCATTGTCGCTAACTTTGGGGCTAACCCCCTTCACTGTTCCATCAGTTGGGCAAACAATAAATGACTATTTTCTTGGTCTTGAGAAGCTGCAGCATTTATTAACTGACACATTGTAGTCTGTACTGTAGATTTACTGCCACACTGACAACTTACTAACCTTTTCCTCTGCTCTGCTCGTATTCACTGTCACAAATCATCACTGTGGCTGTTTGTACTTGTACTAATCCTCCCTGCGGTTTTTAGCGCTGCTAACAAAGCTCTGCTCCTTTAGCGAGGAACACGTTTCACTTCCTGTAAATTCTTCACAATAAAAGTCTCCTGTTATTTAGTCATTTAAAAGCTTTCAATTTGAAGCAGTAAAGCAAGACATGTTGGGTTTGCACTGGCGGTAAAGTTACACAACTTTGAGATATAAAGCTGGCCAATCAGAACAAAGTGGGCTCATCGGGAGGGGGGCCTTAAAGAGACAGGAGCTAAAACGGCCTTTAAAGAGAAACTGTGTATACTGAGGAGCTGCACAAAGGGCCACTAAAAGATAAATAAGGAGTTTTTTGAACTGTGAGTCATGCAAAGCTACTCTAGTGGAGAAATGAATTTAGAGCTGATATGAGCACAATAAGTCCTCTTTAAGCAGCTATGCTACTCATAACAGTACCTTTCACATAGAATGAGGAGAGGGAGGATGACTCAAAACAATGCCGTGGCAACTTAAGGTGTTATCATGCTTGCACAGTGTGTGAGTGAAAATCAATGGTAGCCCATTGATATTAATGATCGTGTGAAATTTTAGCAGCAGTGCTCATAATGTTGCAGTGGCAGTATGCCGCTGCAGAATGAATATAGGGGGAACAATGGAGTCTTACCAGAACCACCGTGCAAAAATCTAAAGTCCCCTTCCACTTAAAAATATGTTTCTCTTCTTGTTCATTCAGTTGGGTGTTTGAGCTTCAATATACAGAGTGATGTACTGTATGTGCAGAGTTTGACACTAGATGGCTGTTGTCACGTTCATCTGCTAAGAGTGGAAAGTTTCTCTGTGCTCACTGGAAGTCTGAGTTAAAGAGGAGGGGACCTACTACCATGACATGTGACATTACAACTAGTTTGGAGCCAATCCTGGTCCAGTATTCAAGAAGTGTGTTGTGGAAACACAACTCAGTTACTACTCAGAAAGCATTGTGGTTCTATGCTCTATACTTGGTCACATATACACTGTTCTCTTAAAAGCGCTTGGTCTTTTAGTTTTGTACGTTTTAGGATAAACCATATTATTTCGTGCAGCAGAGATGTTAACTTGAACCTTCTCTCTGACAGTGACTCGGGAACATTTCTGGGCCTTGGAACTGTGACAGGATCAGTAGCCATCTACATTGCTTTCTCTCTACAGGTAAATACAGAATGGACACACATTAATCAACACACCTGCCATGTTATGTGATGATAACCTGGTCTTGCTATGTGTGTGTGTAGAAGTTGTATTATGTACAGGAGTCCCATGGCATTGTTGTGACAGACCTGGCCTTCCTGCCCGACTCGCTGAAAGGCAGAAATATCAAAGGGAACAATGAAACGGCCATGTTGAGTGTAGCTGTGGACAGTCGCTGTCAAGTACACACTGTCCCCAACCGAAGTAAGTTCTGCATCATTATCAAATGAACACACTAAGACTGCATATTATAACCTCAGACCTCTCATCTTAACCTCCTTTTGTTTTCATTCTCTCAAGGATCCTTTCCTATCTGGCTGGTGCTGTTCTTCTGTGGCCTCATGGTGGTGGGAATTGTCCTCCTCCTGCAGTACCTCTTCCCTGGATTTATTTAAATCATGCAAGTGTTGTCACAGGTCAGGGTTGATGGAGCTTGGACACATCTTCACGACTTACTCTGCCACTGTCAACATCAGCAGTCCTCAGTCCAACCAAATCAGCCAAACCTCCCAGTGCTGCATCAGAAATCCCAGCTGAGCATGTGAAGGCTCTCTCTGCTGCAATGCTGAATCTAAACAGCTTTTATGGCACCCTGACATTTCCCCCCTCTGCTCCTACTCAGGGTTGTTCCTCTCAGACCTGTTCACCCAGTGGAATCACACCAGGACAGACTGTGGGATTTTTATTTGCTTTGATCTCTATCAATTATTCTTAATCTTTTGTGGATTCATGTTTGACAGTTGAAGGGCTCAGGTTCATGAATGTTTAAAGGGTGGGATCTTTTTATTGATATATTTAAGGAACAATGTAAAAATATATAAATGATTGACACACAATGTGTCTGATTTTGTTTCTTGTTTACACACAGACACTTTGAATTAGCCATTCTCTCTGAATAATGACTTCTGTGATTTTCATTTGATCCACTAGTGGGCAGCAGAGACCAGACAGTTTACAGTTCTGCCTGTGAAAATGACATTTGGTTAAATCTCCACATCTGTTTGTCTCAGTACATTGGATTTATGTTTTGATTTACTGTGCCAGTATTCTGGGTTACCCACTGTAAACACTTCTATACAGTAATTTTTTTTACTAATGGAGAATAATTTGATCTCATTACAAAAACTAGATGTGGGAAAATATGTGTGAAGTTGCTATTAGCACAGAGGTAAAAGGAAGTCTGTGTAAAATTCAAGAAAATGGTATTTTTACTGGAGCGAAAGCTGCATATTCCCTTGTTTTATGAAGACATTATCACCTTTAATTTTATATAAACATTCTGACTGCAAATATGATACCCAGCAGATGTAAAAAAAAAAATGTGAATGAATTTTAAAATGATGCCCATATTATTGTAACTAACTTGGTGAAATGATAGAAGAAATAAAATATTGATAAGAAAGATAGCTTTAAAAACCTTTTGGTTCCTTTATGCTCCATGGTCCTGACAGAGTCTCTTCTCTATGAGCCGCACAGCTCATTTTTCTTAAGTGCCTTTCTTGTCTTTTTGCGTTTAAACACCAACACAACACAGATATATCTACTCATTTTTATATAAAGGCTTTGCCATTTCCCAAAATAGCTGGCAACTGTATTTTTTAGCAAACATTGATGACTATTCTCAGCAGTGGATGAGTCCACATTCAGTGTTCTAGTTAGTATTTCTTGCAGCAGAACGGTGTGTGTGGGATTGAGTCAAAATAAACCACAGAGAAGCACAACAACAACAACACCAATAGATACATGACTAGCAACAACAAACAGCAGTAACAGTTAGAGAAGGACGTCCCCATGATCACGGGCCAGAGCCTGGTCCATGGGGTTTCCTGCGGATGAGAAAGCACAAAGAACTCCAGGGAAGAAGTCAAGTTAGTAACATGCAGTAATGGTAGATGAATACATACAGATGGAGAGAGGAGCTCAGTGCATCAAGGGACGTCCCCCAGCAGTCTAGGCCTATAGCAGCACTACTAAGGGCTGGTCCAAGGCGAGCTTGGTTGGTCCTAACTATAAGTTTTATCAAAAAGGAAAGTTTTAAGCCTACTCTTAAGCGTAGAGAGAGTGTCTGCCCCCTGGACTGAATCTGAAAGATGGTTCCACAGGAGAGGAGCCTGATAGCTGAAGGCTCTGCTTCCCATTCTACTTTTGGAGACTGTGGGAACCACAAGTAAGCCTGCATTCTGGGAGCGCAGTGTTCTAGTGAGATAATAGTGTACTATGAGCTCTTTAAGATATGATGGTGCCTGACCATTAAGTAACATCAGTTAAACAAATGAGACAAAAACTTTGAACTTGTTTGTTAATTTATTGAGGAAAATGATCGATGTCACATATTTGTGTGTGGCAAAAGTATGTGAACCTCTAGGATTATCAATTAATGTTAAGGGGAAATTAGAGTCGAGTGTTTCAATCAATGGGATGACAATGAAGTGTGAGTCTGGGAGGCCCTGCCTTATTTAAAGAAGAGAAATCTGGGTCTTCACTGTCAAACTCTTAGCTTCACAACACAGATTTGTGGAAGTGTGTCATGGCTCAAACAAAGGATATTTCTGAGGACCTTAGAAGAAGAGTTGCTGATGCTCACCAAGCTGGAAAGGATTACAAAACCATTTCTAAAGAGTTTGGGCTCCACCAGTCGGTTGTCTGGCAGATTGTGTACAAATTGAAGATGTCCAACACCATTGTTAGCCTCCTCAGGAGTGTTCATACAACAAAAATCACTCCAAGAGCAGACATGTAATAGTCTGGGAGGCCACAAGGGACCCCAGGGTAACATCTAGGAAACTAAAGGCCTCTTTTGCAGTGGCTACGGTCAATGTTCATGAGTCCACCATCAGGAGAACATTGAACATCAATGGTGTACATGGCAGAGTTGCAAGGAAAACTTCTCTCCAAAAAGAACATTGCTGCCATCTATGGTTCGCTCAAAACCACGTGGATAAGCCAGAAGGTGACTGGATCGATGTTCTGTGGATGAATGAGACCAAAATCAAACTTTTTGGCTTAAATGAGAAACATCATGTTTGGCAATGAGCAAACACTGCATTCCAGTTAAAGAACCTTATCCCATCTGTGAAACACTGAGGTGGTAGTATCATGGTATCATGCTGCCTCTGAACCAGGACAGCTTGCAATCATTGAAGGAGCTATGAGTTCTGAGCACATTCTATAGGAAAATGTCAAGGTATCTGACTGTGAACTTAAGCTCAACAGAAAGTGGGTCATACAGTAAGACAACCTTAAACACACAAGTCTTTCTACCAAAGGATGGTTAGAGCAGGAGAAAGATAATGTTTTGGAATGGCCATGTTAAAGTCCTGACCTTAATCCTATAGAAATGCTGTGGAAGGACCTGAAGCAGGCAGTTCATGCAAAGAAGCCCACAACATCCCTGAGTTGAGACTGTAAGGATGAATGGGCTAAAATTCCTCCAAGCTGATGTGCAGGGCTGATAAACACTTACTGGAAACGTTTGGTTGAAGTTATTGCTGCAAAGGGGGTCACACCAGTTACTGAAAGCAAGGTTTCATGTACTTTTGCTTCACACAAATATGTAAGATTGGATAATTTTCCTCAATAAATAAATGAAAATTTTTTTTTGTGTAATTGGGTTCACTTTATCTAGTTTTAGGACTTGTGTAAATATCTTATCATGTTTTAGGTCATATTTATATAGAAATACAGAAAATTCTAAAGGGTTCACAAACTTTCAAGCAGCACTGTATGTCAGGCTTTGATACATGCACAATACTTGTTAGTAGATCAATTCATTGATGGTTTAGGTCTGCACATAGTATTTGTTGACAATAAGGAAAATACAGAAAATCACCAAAAACAAAAGAAGGGATACGGTAACAAAGCAATTTGACTAGACCAGTTGTGAAAAAACTCAAGTACATTTGGATCTGTGACAGCTCATTCAAGTCTTTAAAGGAGACACTTGTTGAGGATTGAGTCCTGTTGAACAGTGATTGTCCCTTTCTCTTACTTCACATTCTTTTATAGCCTTGTTGAAATACCAGTGACCTCTGCTCCTCTGGCCATCTGAATAGCAGCTTGCTGGAGCCCCTTTCAGCTCCATCATTTAGATCTGGCATTGTTGGAGAGTTGGTGAGGTTGCCAGAAGTCCACAGGGCCCACAGCTCAAAGAGAAGAAACTTGAACTTTTCACTGTAAATCAAAGGTTGCTAATGGTAGTTTGTTTTGAGGTTTTTGGTGGATTTTTTCTTGTGTAACTTCCATGAAGAACAATATAAAACACATAGAATTAAAGCTGCAAGCAGCGTTGGTCGGGACCTCGCACTCTGGCCCGTCAGGATCAGATCATTTTGCTTTTTAAAAATGAGGGATATTTCTTACAAGTGTGGTGTGCTTTTATTTTGAAGGTTTGATTGACATGTGTACTGTCAGGTGTGTGAGGATGAGAATTTTTTCCAGGGTGAGACATGTCTGTCTTGCTCACACCTGTGTCATCAAAATTATGCAAGTTTTGGGCCCATTCACTTGAATTTCAATTAGTAAATTGAAAACTCTTGATGAGTTTGTGTGTAAAACAAATTAATTTCCTAATTTTCATCAAGTCTATTTTTAGAGAAGGAAAGACTTTTAGCCCACATGACCTGGTCAAAGTTTGATTGAAATGTGTACTGTCAGGTGTGTAGAGACAATAAGTAACTGCAGCTGGACACAGAAAAATACTCATATATTTGAATGGAGAGTGTGAGCGAACCCACACCTTTTTGAACATTTACTGCTTCCACATAGTTTTAGATACAGACTTCATTTGAACTTCAGATGAGTCACGAGACTTTGACCTACAAATCTTGAATTTACATGTTTTTCTATCTTTTACTGTTTTTGAGATATTAAAGTCTGAGTTTTAAAGTCTTTCCTTGCTCCTCCTGTGATTTTATAATGAGTGTGTATTGCGGAGTGTTTCACAGCACTGAGGGAGTGACATCACCAGGAGCAGTTGGAGAGGAGGATTTTAGTGTACGCTTCTTGTGAAACCACCTCATAAATCCCATGACTTTGGCCAAATCTTACATTAAAAATCATATTTTAGTAGGAAATTTCGTGGTGAATCCATTGATACAGGTTTGAAAGTGGTCAGACTTATAATTTAGATGTCAGATGCCTCTGTTTGACACAAAGTTCATGCCTCCCCATTGTTTTACATTGTCAGGTGTGATGTAGCACTGCAACTTTGAGGGCTTATAAAATCCAAACCGTTTGAGTTATTACAAAGTTTTTAACAATTTCTTTTCCAGCATAGTGTCATAAGTCACCTATTAAGTTTGAAGCCAATACCATTAACACCCTCGGAGGAGATAGTGTTTGTTCGGGGGCCAAAATTGGGGCAAAGTCTTATTTTGAAAGGCTAATTGCGGACTTCCTGTTGGATTTAGGTCTGGGGTATCAGTGTATGATTTGTAGATCTTGATGAGACGAATAATCAAGTCTTGGTTTGATCTCTCCACGACATTCCTACCGGCTGTGGTGGTCATTTTAGTTACATAGGTGCCGCTAGAGAGCACATTTTGGCACTTTAGGGATTAATTTTGACATTTTTTCAAATTTGTCACCAGATCAGATGTGTGTGCTAAATTTGGTGAGTTTGTGAGCATGTTTAGGGGGTCAAATTTAGGTGTGTCCCATAATAATAAAGACAGACAGAAAGAAAGAAACAAACAAAAACACAATAGGGTCGAGGACTACTGTTTTACAGTTGTCCTTTGCCTTTTGGGCTCGGTCCCTAATAAAATAAAGTTGGAAATAAAAATAATAATGAATAAAAAGAAATGAACAAGAACAACATATGATAAAATAAACTTGAAGATAAGAGATCAGCTTCTAAGCTTAAACATTAGAATTAGACTTCAAATTAGACTTGCAAAAGCAAACTCCAGCAGGTAATGCTACCTCAGAAATGTAAAACAAAGTTTGTAACATGTAAGATTATATATATATATATATATATATATATATATATATATATATATATATATATATACATATATAGATATATATATATATATGTATTGTCAAAACTTAATGCATATGCTAACAGACAGCTCATTCATATTATTTACACGGAACAGAAACAAGTAGCAGCAACAACAGGTTGCAATTCAGCTGCAACAATAACTTATATGTGCTACAACTCCCATTTAAGTGCGAAAAAAAAAAATTGAAATGCCGTGAAAAAACATCTGAGGAAAACAAAACTCAGGCAAGATCTAGCCTGTAAGCCTACTCACTGTCATAGCCATGCTCAGTCACAGTTTTGCGTGCAAGAAGATAAGAGCATCAGCGTGGGCTGGATGAAGGCTCGCCCACTGTCACGTGATGGTATTCCCAGTCAGAGAAAAAAATTCTCTTGCTTGGGGTGCTGGTGGCTGGAACAGCCAAGTATCTTTTACATAGCTTGGCCAAATAGGGAAATCTGTCCTGGTTGTGGGCCCACCATTGCAGCAGGTGTTCCATGGTGGGAATGCGCGGTGTTATGAAATAATCATGGACTTCTTCGGCTGCAGTGGAGTAATTTCCTGCTTTCCTACCTCTTTGATAGTGTGGCCCAAAAAGTTGCTCAAAATCTTGCTCAAGCCTGGCTTTTTTCCCAGTAACTGGCTCACCTTCGTTATCAGCCGCATCCTCGCTTCGCACACCCTCACCTGGGATGAAAATTAATAGTTCACCATATAGCCGCGCATGTTATAACTTAGTTGTTTGCTTGTGTGAAGCACTTTGTAAGGTGGGTGTGGAAAAGTGCTCTAGCCTATAAATAAAGTTTATTATTATTATTATTATTAAAGCAAAAGAATATCATTTTGAATCGATTACGGTGGCTGACTAGTTTCATTCAGCGGACCCACCTGTTTCTGCGAGCGGCTGTCCCTCATCTTGTAGCAGGCTGCTAAGGTGGTTCTGGGCAGCCTCTCTTTTACTCTCTGGGATGAACTGAAGATGCTTGAACCGGGGATACAGGCCATGATGGGGATGGATTCTGTCAGATCATCGGACTTCGATTTGAACTGTTTTTCCAACTGCTGTCGAACAGTGTTCTTGAAGTTGCTTACAGCTGCAGAGTGGCGCTGATCATGTTGAAAATCACCGGATAGATGAAACACAACCCCACGTGTAACCTACTCATTACTTTGGTAGCCTTAGCCAAAGGTTTCAGCACTGGAATCAGCTGTTCCACCAACTCTCACTGTGATGCTCTCATGGCGAGTGACTTCTGGACGCTTGGTTTGGTGACTGTTTCATCTGCGAGCTTGGATTGCACCACAATCCTTTGCTCGAACAGCCGCTGGAGCAAGACGACTGTGGAATTCCACTGGACCGGACAGTCAGTCTGGAGTTTGTTGGCACTTATGCCAAGCTGCTCCTGCCGTTTCCTCAGGGCGCAAGTGGCCAGTGCTGAGTGGCGAAAGTGGCTGACAACTCTCCTTGCTGCATCGATAGCCTTCACCATCAGGTGATCAAACCAGTCTTTATTGCCAGCTGCAGAGTGTGCCTGGTGCATCCCAGATCACCGGGAAACATTTCACACAGCTCCATGTTCACGTTACTGGCATTATCATGGACCGTGCAAAACACCAGTATGCCCCATTCCTTGATTATCTCAGTCAGACAATCAGCAATGTTAGCAGCAGTATGTCTCTCTGGCATCATAGATGTACACAGCACTTGGGCCTTCAGCTGCCATGTGTCAGTGATGTAGAAAGCAGTTACCGTAATGTACGGTTCCATAGTGGAGGATGTTCACAGGTCAGTTGTTAGTGACACACTCTGGCCTTTCATTTCCTTCACAATATTTTCATGCAGGCTGTCATAGTGGTGTTTAATAGTTTTCCACAGCGTTTTGTAAGATGGGACATCGTAGCCAGGTTCAAAAAAATGCAGTAGGTCTCTGAAGCCTTCTCCATGTACTGCAGCTAAAGGTCTAATATCTTTGACAATGAAATTCACCAGCAAATTGGTGATTTGTAACCGTCTTTTTTCTGTTACGGCAGGGCGTTTGGTGAAGTCGCTAATTGACTGCTGTCGAGAGGATTTGGATTGTTCCTAACCAGATAGCGTTAGCGGATGCCTTTTCAGATGAGTGTGCATGGCACTTGTACTTTTGTTGTATTTCAGAACGGACTTGCATATTTTGGAAGTGACTGTAGTACAGGTTTCATCTTTAGTGAAGTATTTCCACACACTTGATGTACCGCTACTGGTTTGCTGCAATGACCCACCACCAGGTTCCTCACCTGTTGTCTTCTCTGAGGCGTCCATGTTGTTAATGTCATAATCACGTGATCAGTGACTAGTCGACGTCAAGCTTAAAGTATCATCACAGAACAGTAAAGTTGACAAGTCGACTAGCCTTTGCAACCCCTAATATATACACAGTCAATTTCGATTTTGTGTTTAGATGGTGGGCAGAGGTTCATGGGGGAATAAGCCACAGGACATAAAATGAAAGTATATAGTAGCCCAAAGCCACATAGAGCTTTATATACACGTAACTTAAACATCAATTTTAAAGGTTATTAGAAGCCACTGCAGCCTTGCTAAAACTGGCCTAACATGTTGTCTCTTTTTTGTTTCAGTCAGCATTTGGAGTCCTGGATCAAAGCCTGTCACTAGAATGTTTTGAACCATACATCAAAATCCCAAATGATCCTGAAATTTCTGGCTTCAGATGAAGAGATAAGATGAGTGCTGTGGCTCCCTAAGGGACTGAGACTGAAACCACTGACAGAACCAACTGGGTAATATTTCTCCATAAAACATAAAAACAAGTAGTTTATGGTCAAACAAGTGAACTTGTGTGGCTGCTTTACAAATACAAAGTGAACAGATACACATGCAGCTTTATATTTCACTGTTATACCTTCATCTTCCAGCAGATGGCATGATGTGCCTGCTGAATGCCCTATGCAGAGTAGTGAAGTTGTGATGAAGTCCCTGTGTGTTGGTTTAACCTACATTTGGTTCAGCACCCGGTGGACTGGTTCTTAGGCGTTGGATGGTCTTCAAGTCAAACACTGGCACACATAGATTAGGCTGGAGTCATTGGTCAGGACATAATGAGCTTATTAATACATAAGATACTGTTCTTAATGTCTTGCCTGGTACTATAGGTTAAATAAAAAAAAAATTCAAAACCCTGCTTGGGTTTAACCTCATTTTATGTGTGTGTATGTGTGACAGGGAGAGAGAGAGAGAGAGAGAGACAGTGAGAGAGAGAGAGATTACTGAAGAGACAGATCCAGACATATTGCCTAGAGAGGTAGAGCAGGTCGTCCACTAATTGGAAGATCGGCGGTTCGATTCCCGGCTCCTCCAGTCCACATGTCGATGTGTCCTTGGGTAAGATACTTAACCCCATATTGCTCCTGATGGCTGTGCCATCAGTGTGTGGATGTGTGTGAATGATTATATTTCCTCTGATGGGCAGGTTGGGACCTTGCATGGTAGCCCCTGTACCCATAAATGTGTGTGAATGGGTGAATGTGAATCATAGTGTAAAAATTCTTTGAGCAGTCGGAAGACTAGAAAGGTGCTATACAAGTACAGTCCATTTACCATTTACATAGAATGATATCACAAAAGGTCAGCACCTATGTATGTTCTGTACACGCAGATGCACCTCCACCTCCACCTGTCACCAAATTGTGAACCTGTATCCGATATTCAACAAATACAACCTCACCCAATCACCCCTCATCAGCAAACCTCTCACCTACACTGCAGTCCATCAGAATATCAAGTCTTCACACAGGTCATTGTATCAGATGTCATGAACACACAATCAAAACTTTTCTGTCCCGGGGGCTTGCTGCCTCACAGCAGCCTCACCTTAGGAGGGGTTCAAATGTCACGCCTTGAAAACATGACTAGGCAAGAAGAGGAGCTGTCCTTCTTCACTGCAACAACTAACACCAGGTCTGGCAAGATAATGGAGGTCACTGGCTGTGCACAGCAGAATATTCAAAAATGGAACCAGCAGTTCCTGTGTGTCCAAGATCTTGAGAGTTCACGCTGCGTGGCAATTAGTTTGTGTTAATTTCAATGACTGCAGTTTGTTTAATTGTATGCTCTACTATAAATAGACTGGAATGATGAAGGCCTCACGGTAGGCCCTGCATTTTAGCTTGGTCTTGAGGCCCTGACTTGTATAGAGGCCCTGTGTCAAAATTTATTTTTTCAACTCCTTATTATTTCAGTTAATACAGTTATTGTTAATATAATATAGTACTGTGCATGTTACAATATAAATTTACAGTAATGTGCAAACATTTTAGACACTTTAGATGTTTAGATTCTGCAACACCATCAGGGAGGCGTCTGATGGTCCCAAATTTATTCTGCAGCATAACAACAAGCCCAAACATCCAGCCAGAGTCATAAAGAACTATCTTCAACAATAAGAAGAACAAAGACTCCTGCAACAGATCGTCTCTGATCTCAACATCATGGAGTCAGTCTGAGATTACATGAGGAGACAGAAGCAGCTGAGATGCCGAAATCCACAGAAGAACTGTGGCAACTTCTCCAAGATGCAGGAACAACCAACCTGCCAAATACCTGAAAAACTGTGTGCAGGTGTATCGAGGAGAACTGCTGCTGTTTTAAAGGCAAATTGCTCACAGCAAATATTGATCTTATTAAAGATTCTTGTATTTACTGAACTTTGTATCAAGTTAACTGATAAAAGAAAACTATTTATAGCATTATTTTTAAGAATCCTCACTTTACTTTTACTTTTATGTTCATTGCACGTTGCATCGTGCAAGACAGGACTCTGCATCTTAATAGGTGTCAGATCGTGTGATATGTAGTGTGAAAAGATGACAACATGGCAGTTCTACTGAATCCATGTATATCTTCTGGCCACCACTGGCAGCACAAATGACAATATTTGCCTGAGCGTCACACCCCAAATGGACTCTTTGTATTATCAGAAACCAATTCATTCAGTCTAATAAAATTTGAAAAGTATAGAAGAACTGCATTATTATATGATTGAATGTATGCAGTGAGTCAACTGGAAGTCAACTTGCTCGGTTAGATCATGCTCCATGGCCCCAAAAGCTAGGAAGCCTGAAAAAATGTTTCGGTATGCTGTATGTGCTCAGTGAGCAACTTTCATAGGTATGAATTGGGAGTCATCTTGGAACGCTTTCTATTCAGTTTTATTACTATAATACATACATGGGTAGGACTCACACGCCATCTTTGATTTGAATTTTTTTTTGGTCAGGAGGAAATCTTTTTTTTTGTTTTATTTTGTTTTTTGTTACTGTGCAACTGCCTGACATTGTATTTTGCCTCCTTATAGGTCACTGAGAAGACTGCCTACTACCTGATGAGTTTATATTTGCAATATTCTTGTAACAAACTTGACACAGTGACTGAAATGTGAGAGTCCCAGGTTATGATGATCCAGGACTGTATGTATCACAGTTGTGGATTGGGCCAATGCAGTTGGTACATCCTTGTTTATTATTTTGTTTACTTGCTGCGCCAAACATCAGATCAGGTCAGCATAAGCTACATGTGATGTTTTGTGTGCTAAACTGAAATGGTATGGAAACTGCCACAGAGTTCAATGGTGGAGTTTGATAGAGAAGAATTACTTCTTCACCTAAAGAAACTATCTCCTCCACCTTCCTCTTGTGGATCTCTCGATGCAGATAGTTTTGGTTTTATTCTTCCAGGTTATGATACAGATATTTATCTCTGAGATTTCTGCCTCCAGTGATTGAACTGAGCCACTGACTGATTGTGAGTATGTTAATAAATGTGTTTAAAAATGTCATCTGTGGGATTACATGACTGTTTCCATAGAATCTGATTGGACAAACTCATCATCCCCAACTAGCTAACTGATCCATTGTAAGGAGGAGCTATACCTATACATTATGGCAGGACAACATCTGTCTTCTGTGCCCCTGCTTTCTTCAGATGTGAAAACACAGCTGCCCAGTTGGATACAGTGCTGCTATCAGAGTTTTGAATGCTTTTTAAAGGTGTGAGATAGAATCATAAAGCATGCATGTTTCCACTATAAATGCAGCCCTCTGCTGTTGCTGCTTCACTTGTGCTGAAGATCAAGCATTTCAAATTAGAGAGAAAAAAACCCAGCTTTCTCTCAGATGAAAAACATCTCCTGGGGTCAAAAGCATATAAAATGCCAAATGTCTATTAAAGGCAGTTTGGTTAAGTGAGCATCAAGGGTAATATGAAACAGACAAGCACACCAGACATTACCTGCCAGCATTACCCTGTTAGCAACTCACAGTCCACCAAACAGTCTTCAGTCCTAAATACAAGGAAACAACCACTGAAATACTGTGATTTCTTTTTTGTTGTAGATTAATCTGTCATCTTTCTCTTTTATGGATTGTCATCCTTAAATAAAGTGAACTGACTGATTGAGTAAAGCTGAACCAAAACTGGTACAGAATCAAAACTCAAATTGTATAAACATATTAAAACTCCTTGTGCAGAATATGAAAATTTATGACTTTGGCTCTATGATAGTAGTACTATCATAGAACACTGTGGTAGATGCAGTGTTTGCCTGTATTTGTGTTCTTGAGAAATAACATCAGTTTTGATCCAAGTACTGTCTCAATTCAAAATCCACATTTAGCCAAGAATGCGGAAGTGCTCTCGCTCCACCCAATTCATGTAGGACTCTTTGGGTGCTGGGCTTTTTAAGGGTGATATTAACACAGGGTTCAACATAACCTGTGGCCCCATGGCCCAGGGAGATCAGAACTCAAGCAACACTTGTAGTATAAAGAACAACTTTATTAGGTGACTGATGCGTTTTGGCTTGTGGCCTTCGTCAGGGTTATCATAAAACACATTATAGACAACATTTAAATAGAATAAGTTAGGTATGAAAAAAGGTAAAAAAATATATAAAGGACAACCAATCATGTAGATCCAGACACATATCAGCCTCTGGGGCATCTACAAAGATGGGTTGGATATAAGGTCATGTGGCTTCAGGCCAATCGTTCCAATCGTCTGGGATTAACAGAGGCAAGGGGAGTGTCCAAGACTGGACATGGGTAACACCATATTTGGTCCACTAACTGGAAAAGTAAAAAAGCCCAATGGCCTGGGGCCAGTAAAAGTTTACGCAGGGCAAGTTGAGACAGTGAGGGCCAATCAGAGTCTGCAACGTGAGTCAAAGGAGATGTCATCCTTTTCAAGACACGTGACTGATGAAATGCACTGTGATTTGCTGAAATACACATGGGGAAAGCTATGTTCTTAGCCTGCTAGCCTCTTACAAGTGAATCCGATGGGTCACCAAATACAGTGTAACGCTGGTACTCGAAAAATGTCAATGAAAGAAACTTACAAGGCTATGGAAACAAAGAGGGGCTTTTGTCTTTGTGGAAGCAATAGTACTCCTGGGTGGAAAACAGTGATTGCAGTGATTGATTTCTTGTAAAGTTTGCTAGCTAACTCGCTAGTTTCGCTGGCTAGCATGTCTTCTGTGCGACTTTGACATTAGCAGCCTCTGCAGGAGACACACAGCTCTCTGTTTAAGTGTTAATCACCAAGGTTTATAAATGACAACATATACAGTTTAGTTAAAATCAATGAAATACTTGCTGCTATGGGGCAGCTGTGACTCAGGAGGTAGAGCGAGCAAGATACTGAACCCAAAATTGCAGCCGATGGCTGTGCCATCAGTGTGTGTGTCTGTGAATGATTAGATCCTGCTGATGAGCAGGTTGGCACCTTGTATGGCAGCCCCTGCCATCAGTGTATGAATGTGTGTGTGAATGGGTGAATGTGACACAGAGTGTGAAAGGTGCTATATAAGTGCAGTCCATTTACCATTTACCATTTGCTCTGTGGCTCCTGCCAGCTTTGTCAACATCTACCGCAGAAATCCCTCCTAAAGTACAGATATTACAGCTGTCACTCTGTCTCTGTTTGTTTAACTGCAGTTAATAAAGGTTTAAACCTGAAGTAATTGACCTGCGGTTTAACTCAGACTAAACACAAAAAATGCCATTATGTTCTTTCTCTCGCTGTTCACTGTTTGTACATTTCTGCAGATCTCTCAGTATTTATTTGATTGTTAATGTTAATTTCTTTAACTGAGTTTATTATCAAGGTCATCCATAATTGCTGAAATGTTATTATCATAAATTCTGTTCTCTTCTCCCTATGTCCCAATTTTATATTTTGTGTTATAATTATCAACATTACATATCAATAACTCAATGAAAAAAAAAACAAATTTAAAGGGAAATTCACTGTTGTACATATTATGTATAATAATATATACCAAAATTATGGAAAAAAGTTATTTTCATTTTTTGGCTGCTGGGCCAGTGAGAATATACAAAGGGCCAGTAAAACATATATACATACACACACACACACACACACACACATTATATGTATATATATATATATATATATATATATATATATATATATATCTGTTTCTTCTCATCTGGCCATGTTTAAACATGGCCAACTTGCCAAGCTTACAGTGGTGCACCCGCCTACTTTGCAAACACACACTCACACACACACACACACACACACACAGGGGCTGCCTCAATCATCCAATCAGATACATTATACATTATAGCAAAATCCTTATGAGCCCATACTCTCCAAAGGTCAAGGTATCATTTGGAATCATAGCTTATGTAATAAACAAGTATATTAATTGTTGCTGTCAAATGAGTTTTTCTAAAGGTAAAGATAAGGTTCATGTTTTTATTGGTCACTTGACATTGTGCAACAGTGTCGCCTCTCTTTAGGTTTGGTTCTTTATATAGTATGTACAGATCTCACCATACTTCATTTATTTGAAACTTTTGACATTTTCACCTTTCACGATATACGGCAAAAGTCCCTGGCCGTTGTGGTTATATGTAATGTGCCTTAACCATTCAGCTCTCAGGGCAACCCAACCACACTTCTATAATAATTAATAAATAGTTAAAATGAAAACCAGCATCTGATATTAACATTTGTTTTAATGTATTACCTGTTGAATGACAATGTTGTTGAAAGCTATGAAAAAGCTGTAAACATTTGTCACACAACTGACATGTTGTCACACAGCTGACACCAGATCGGCTTCCTACCTTTCCACATCTAGTGATTACAGTGAATACAGTATGAATCCTTGTTAATGATTAAATGAACCGTAAAAGAGTTTACATGTTTCAATATGGACACTACTGTTTTAGACCCAGCCAGGTAGAGTTCCACTTGAAGCTAGAAGGTAGAAGAGAAACCTGTCATAACGCTCATCAACCTCAACCTTTGAACAAGTAGATTGAATTGCTCATAAGAGCGTGGACAAAATAACAGAAATCTAATATATAATGCAACCCAATTCATTTACCCAATCAATAAAAAACACATTTATGTAAGCTTATAAAGTTCAACATAAGAGTATCTGACAGTTGTTAATTAAATTCTGTGGTCATTTCCGAGGCCACCGTTTATGTTTTTGAAAGATGTTCTTCTTGCTGTAATTATGTCCACAAACTTCCACAATGCTGGTCCCTGCCATACAGGGTGCATCAACACTGGACCACAGTTACACCACCTGAGGCACAGCAGGTGCAGACTGCACAGGTTCTGTACAGCTTCTCACAGATCCCAGACCAGCACTAAAGCACAGTGTTGCTTTGTACAGCACAGCACACGCATGCATTGGTCCATCCCAGGATATCAGAGCAGTGGAAGGAAGCTCATTACACTGTACAGCTCCCTCCTGGATAGTAAACTTTTATTGGAATGTTTGTGAGGGCACTGTCTTTTCAAGAACTAAGAAAGAGCAAAGAACCACAGTTACAGTATGTGAATTATACATTCAAAATAAAATGTCTATTATTTGACATAATTAAAACTAAGTAAAATAAAAGTTGTTGGGCAAGATAATGTTGACCAGTGTCAGTTAGTAGTATTAAAAGGAATAGTTCAAGATTTTGGGAACCACTCTTATTCTCTTTCTTTCTGAGGGGGAGATGAGAAGGATGGATATCAGTCTCATGTCTGTGTGTTAGGCACAGACTGGAGTCAGGACACCATTAGCTTAAAGACTGGTAGCAGGGGGAAACAGCTAGCCTGGCTCTGTCAAAAAATACACCTACCGACACCTTGAAGCTCAGGGATTAATATGTATCCCATTTGTTTAATCCATACACAAACACAACACAAACACACAAAGTTCCTAAACTGCATACTTGTTGGAGTTAAAGCTCATCGAGTGTCCAATTTGGACAAGGTCCATCCTCTGGTGAGCATAAATGTGCTCAGTACATTTCAAGGCCTCTACCCAATAGATTTCCATATTTCTTGGGTAAGTGGTAATTCTGATGGTGATAATGGAAGAAAGGTCAAGGGTCACCTGGAGCATTATGATTTATCAAGGGTCACCTGGAGCATTATGATTTATCAAGGGTCACCTGGAACATTGTGATTTATCAAGGGTCACCTGGAGCATTATGATTTATTCGCTTGGGACCATGAATATTTACAGTCATTAGTTTTTGAGATGTCATTGCCAAAGTGTTGGTTTAGGGAAAAAATTACACATTTTTGAGTAAATCCATTAAATTTTTTAATTTGTTCATAAGACCTACAGGGCATCTACAGAATACTTTAATTTACATTAAGACATGTAAAACACTAAAGATGTGGTGCTGAAACCATAACTGACTTTGGTTTGTCTGTCTGACAATCACTGAGCAGTGGTGACGTTTTATCTACATCTACATCGCCACATACAGTTATGGCTGAGAATAAATGTTCCTTTTATCTGTGGAATTTAAAGCTAAGCCTGTAATCCTCCCAGAGCAAACTGATTGTAGCAGGAGTGGGAGAAGAAGAAAGTGGGCTCACATGCTGAAGCAATAATAATAGCTAATGTGTTCCATCTCCCATAAAGAATTGTACCTGGTGCCACTCTGGCTGCCCCTCCACCTCCTACCATCCCACTGCTTTACACAGAACAGCTCCCACACACACACCCACTCCCTGATTATCCTTTCATTATAGTGAACCATGTTTCTGGTAGACTGTGGCACTGTGATGAGAATAAAAA
The DNA here is from genome assembly GCF_914725855.1 of Thunnus albacares. Classification (NCBI taxonomy): domain Eukaryota; kingdom Metazoa; phylum Chordata; class Actinopteri; order Scombriformes; family Scombridae; genus Thunnus; species Thunnus albacares. The sequence goes on from NC_058113.1 coordinate 1,025,397, forward strand.
GTGCCAGACTGATACTAGTGACCTTGTGGATAAAGTTCTCAGTCGCATCACAATCATAAAAATACTTGGTTGCAGCTTGAGATGGACTGTGTGCTTGATGTTGCATGCACAACCAATCATAGCCCAGCTGTGCTATATCTCCCAGATGTTCCAACCAGCCCTCTACATTAACTTATAGCACATTGTTCACACATATAATCTCGGACCTCTTATTTATTCTTGCCATGCTGTTGTTGTCTTCCTTTGCATAGATTAGAGTTGTGCTTTAGCAGGTTATTAACAGTCCTTGAGTCGTGACCTGGTCAGCCTAGTTTTTTATAAAGACTGGAAACAGGGGAAAACAGCTAGCCTGGCTCTGTTCTGACCTTTGTTTCATAACTACATGACCAGAATCCCACACTTACTGTAGGTCATGTGATGACAACTGAACCCTTTCCATGACAATTGAGCAGACTCTATTCGCTGATTCGGGTGGCCACATGTGGTTAGAAGTTCCAGGAAAAGCTAGCAAGTGGACTTTGAGTTAAAGGTCCCTTCCATACATGTTTTAAGAAATATAAAGATAATCAGCTTCAATACCAATTTGTCTGCTATGGTTTTTATACACAAGAAAAAATTAAATTACCATGTTAAAAATGTAACTGCTAGACACAAGATGTCTCCTACTTGTAAGGTCTGTAATGTCCATTCTCAGTGTATGTGCACTGGAGGCTTCAAGTTACCACATCACCATAATTTGAAAACAAATTGTGATGTCATAAATCCTGCTCGTAGATATATACTTCAAACTTAGATTTAATGTGAGCACAGAGAAACTTTCCTCCTTCAGCAGATGAATTTGAAAACAAACTTTTTTGTCATTTTGTTTTGTCAGATTATTTTGTCAAACTGTGTTGAAGTAATTTACCTTCTACTTCATCTCTTCATCACTCGCAGTAAGGCATGTTGCAGCTGTTAAGACCAGCGCAAGATTGATAAAAAAGTTTGTTTTTGACCAGTGGCCTTGCTGGAATGGACTGCTTGAAACTGACCCAGATGGTTTTTGAGGACTGTAATTGCAGGGCCCCATAATCTGCAGTGATTCAGCCCTCCTGTCTGCGACACAAAAACATGGATTAGTCTTCAGCTCCCCTCTTGTAACGCCACCATGATCTGTTTCTTCTCATCTGGCCATGTTTAAACATGGCCAACTTGCCAAGCTTACGGTGGTGCACCCGCCTGCTTTGCAAACACACACTCACACACACACACACACACACACACACACACACACACACACACACACACACACACACACACAGACACACACACATATACAGATACAGAAACACATAGGGTAGTCCTTCTGTTGACTCTTCAGTGGTGTAAACAGGGCTAAAGTTCTTAATGTGCTGACACTACATTGATACTGTATGTAGCTATTTGAAAATGTTGGGTCCACTGAACGTAGCAGACCAAGTGCACTCAGCTGATTTAGCTCCCAGCCAGTATTTCTCATAGGAAAAGTCTTTGTCACAAATGTCCAAAAGAAACTGACGATCATAGATGTAGTTCCCTTGCACTCCACATGATGACACAGACGTAGATGTAGACATGGACAAAGACACTGCATAGTAGGACTGTGGCTCAGGAGGTAGAGCGAGTCGTCCACTGATTGGAAGATTGGTGGTTCAATTCCCGGCTCCTCCAGTCTGCATATTGATTTTGCATTTGTTTTATTGATCGAGACAGTGTGCTGTTTTAAACATTAAAGATGCACTGCACCGGAGTTAGCTCGAAGCTAATTTGCATCGGTACTCCCCCACAATCAAAACATACAACAGCACAACAACAAACAGTACAAAGCAAAAAAACAGCCCCCCCCCCCCCAAAAAAAAACACAGAACACACCCTACAAATTGCAAAGCTACACACAACAGCACATCACATACACCCACAATGTCAATTAAAAATTAATAATGTAAACTAGACTCAATGTGTCCTTGGGCAAGACACTATTGCTCCTGATGGCTGTGCCATCAGTGTGTGAATGATTAGATTTCTTCTGATGGGCAGGTTGGGACCTTGCATGGTAGCCTATGTACCATTCAGCGTATGAATGTGTGTGAATGGGTGATTATACAACACGTAGTTCCGATCAAGTAATCTGATTGGTCAACTAGACATTTAGAACATGCTCAAATCAGCATGACAGCACACCTAGCCGTGCTCAAATGAAAAAAAGCCTAATCACTAAAAATATTACTCCGTCATTCATTAGAACTACAGACCGTGACGTCGCGTTAACAGTCACTTCTGGGTAGACGACTGGTGGTTGATTTAAAATTGCGGAGATATGTGAACTTGGCAAACTTGTTTTTTTCTGTTGTCACTTTCAGCCATAACTATAACGTTTGAAGATATATAGTAAAACAAGGTGGTCCGACCTATGTGACGTTTCTGTTATCTTTATTTTATGTACTGTGTTGCTTTGCCAGTGTCTTTTGTTTGTTTTGTTTCATGGGGGGGATCTGCGGTGAAAACCCGGAGTGGAGTTTTGAGTTGTCTTTCTTTTATGTTTGTGAAACTGGATTGAACTGAACTGATTAGGGGTTGTGGGGAAAACAAAACAGAACTTTTGCCAAGTGGACTGAACTCAGACAAACTTTGCCATTTTCCCCTCAGATGAGAGTATATCTCAGCTTCCACTCCGGCATCCTCCATCAGCTGTGCTGGTGCTACGGCGCTACTAGCCTAAAAATGTCTGTGAAGTTTGCGGATAATGGCTAAAAATGAGATTGAGCTAGCAAAGCAGTTTTGTGTTTATGTGTGAGGTATTTGTTCAGTTTGGGAAATGCCGCGATCTCCAGAAAGCATCAGCTGAAGTTGGCTGGCTGAGTCAGCAGGGACTAGAAATCATCTCTGTTGCTAGGTTGTTACTAAGGGTCGACCTACTTGCTTATTACTTATTTAACTAGGTTTTATTACATCAGATTCTACTGATGTGAGTGATTGTTTTCCAGGTATTAGTCATACCCCATGTATTTCCATGGAAGCGGAGATAACACAAGCAAAATGTTTTTTATTTTTAGAGCGAACTGCCTCACAATATGAATAACTTTTGTTTATATCTTTTATTTTGTTGGTAAATGTTGTATAATCGCAATATTACATGAGAGGGTGTGCTTTAAATTATTGTGGGCATGACAGTGATGCGGTCAGGAACGAGGCGCTTGTGCCAAGTTCCATAAGCATCACTGAAGTGACGGTAAGGCACACCCTCTTGTGTAATATTGCTTAAATATGATTCGTAATGTTAAAGCTCTTTGAGTGGTTGGAAGACCAGAAAGGCGCTATACAAGTACAATCCATTTACCATAGTCGGAACTAGGAGAGGCTGCTGCAAACAATGGTCACACTGCCTTTACACCAGTTCATGGAGAGAGAGGGAGAGAGAATACCAGCATCAAGGACCCCTTAATTTCTCTTCTTGTCTTCACAAAATAACTCTTCTGTTTTTCCTTTGAAATGTTGGTAACAGTGGCAGGTAGCAGTTAGCAGTTGACAGCTAGCTAGTTGTTTTGAATTAAAAAATATATCCAAAGGTGATATTTCCTCTTCTGAGATGTATTCAAAAGCCCATCTCCAGTGCAACCACTCTCTGGGCCCCCCCCCCCCCAAAAAAACAAAAAGCGAAGAATATGCTCTGTGACCCGAACAATTACTGTCAAAATAGTTTAATAATCCACTTAGTCTGACATGTGGAACAATAATTTTAGAGCACTACTTCCACCTGGAACGTTTTGGCAGCGCACCACTAGCATGCTCATGGGTATATTAGCCGGTTTAGCCAAGGTAGCCTGGTTACCCTGGTTACCCTTTACTGTTGCTGCCATCAGAATGACAAATGAGAGACCCTCATCTTCTCTCATGACAGACATTAAAATGCGTCGGCTTCCCGGCTCATTTTAATCTTAACGTTACTTTTAACCTTATCAAACAAAGAGAAATGTCCTCCTCTCTTCCTAGTAATGTTTTTATCTTCCCTCATTGCAGGGTTGTACAGCGGTATAGGTTTTGTTTCTCCAAAAGTGGATTCTGGTTCAACTGCCGCCCCCACACCTGCAGCCTTAATGCACAACGCACAACTGTCTGCTGCCAGCTGGTGACCTGAGGCTGGTCCTGCGTGCAGTTGAAATCATGACAGGAAAAAGAAAAGGAAAAATTCATTTTCTCTCAATTAAAAACGTAGTCTCCTTGAAGCTTATGATAAACTGCCAAAAATGAACCAACAATATGCAGCAGCCAAACAAGCGTTTGAAACAGCTGTTCTGTATTTTGAAACAGTCAATAAAATTCAGTAAATAGAGAAGCTGCCCGTTTCATTACTTTATATTCATGTAATAAATATACAAATGTCAATTAGATGGTAATCTACATGAGAAATTAAGAAAAAGAAAAATCGGTTATAATAATCATCCGCTTATAGTGATCAATTTGACCCGGATAGAAGTGATCACTATAAGCGGTTTCCATTGTACTTGTTAGTATGATACACTGATTTATGTTTTAGTTTGTATTAAAATGTTTGAAACCCCTCTAAGCAACTAATAAGGGTATATATTATTTTTGTATATCTAATACAGCAATACGTCACTACAGTCATTATCAAAACCAACTACAGTGATTATCAAAACCAACACCAGTGGTGGATTGGGGTTGGGGATTAGGGTTGGGGATGTGGGGGGGGGGGGTTTCAACTTTACCACAAAGATATCCTGTACTGGCCAACAAAGCTGAGCTGTATGTCTCAATTTAACATAAGATGGAAACTTTGCCAACTGTTCGAGGTTAATGGTAAATATACAACCTCTGTTTCTCTTACTGAAGTGTGTCAATAAATGAACATGCAGTGATGAACACTGATCATTGGTCCACTACATGTGACTGATATACCTGTAAACATGAAAAGGTAACAGTGAAATTTCCTGATTCTCCAAGTTGACCCAGCAAGCACACAGTTAAACAAGTCACTGACAGCTGATGGTTGGATACTGGGATACAAAGGATACACCATTTGTGACCTTCAAATTCAAAATAACGATCTGGTGGGCTGGCAGTCTGAGGGGCTGGCAGCCCCTCAGAGTGTGACCACTCTGTGGGGCTGTGCTGCTTCTTATCCTCTGAACGAACTCAGCAGTGACTGAGCTACGTGGAGCCAGGCTGTGAGTAAGACGGGAGTTCCAGAGAAGACCCTGCAGTCTCTCATCCCACGCACACTCACTCACACACCACAAGCGTCTGTGGGGCCTGCACACACTGACGTCAGCAATGGAGACTGTTGGCTCATGGTTTGAATGAGTGGGAAAGATGTCACACTGCTATAAATGGACCACCACGACACATGCAAATATGCCAGATACCAAAAACACACAAACAAGAGGCCACACTTTATTTAAAGTGGTGCTCAAAAAGGTAGCATAAGTGCATAATAAGGTCATAGAAGCACATTCATCATATCATAGCAGTTTAATATGATAAACACAATGTGGAAAACCTGTAGGCTGAATACTTTTAAGAGGAGCCTATAGAGACAATGATAGTTGAAGATAAGTAATCTAAAGATAAGATTTTTTCCTCTTTGATTTACTGTATAAACTATGTGTACACTTATAAACAATGCATACACCATTTCCCACACATAAACTGGTATTTATAAAAATTGAATGTGCAGTGAGAATGTGCACACCTCCTGCTGACTTCAGACCAGTGTACACATGTTTTTCCAGAGCCAGCTGTGGGTTACATGGTGAGGTGGAGATGGACAAATAAGGTGAGATATATTGTTTGTTTGGGTTGATTTTTATGTGGACTACAAAGCAATATGTAAATACCAATCAAAGTTTCATTTAACTTAATGTTGAAAAAATACTTTTGTGTGATGAATTTTATCATTCTTTTAATTTACATAGGAGACATCATTTTATTTGGCCGTTAATATTCTTTTTATTTTATCCTTAACTGTGACACACCTTGTAACATCTGCTTTGATATGACCAAGATGATTAAGCCTTTATTACAGGCAGTAGAGATTAGACAGGGAACAAGGGGGAGAGAGAGACTAGGAGGTGGAATTGAACTGCAGATGTTCCAGTTATGTGGCATGTGTCTTAACCAGTGGGCTACCACTAGGCACACTGGTTTTGATATGATCAATGATTACATTTCTGATGTCTAAAATGATGATAAAATATTACTGCTGACGGTTGTTTACAGGCCCATGTGATGAATTAATAATATGGATGGTATAACACATTGATCATTATGCACAGCTGTGCATAATGAAAGCTGTTCTGGCTGTTGGAGAACTTCTCCGGTGCAAAAGAATCAGTGAAACTGCGCTTTCCTGTTTGTTTCATAAACATAAAATACAATATATTTGCACTGGCAAGACTGGTGCACATCGGCTCTACGATGCATGTTACTGTTAATTAACTATTTCATTGCACAAAGTGGCAACTAATCAAAACCCAGACAGCAGAGGTGTTAACTTCCACAGAAATCGCACATGTAACATATCCGTCGTGCATTAATTATGCCTACGGCCATTGTTGCTTCAGCACCAGTCAGAAAACTGCGTCCTTACATTCTATTCTATCAAGTCAAGTCAAGTCAGTTTTATTTATATAGCGCCAAATCACAACGGAAATTATCTCAGGGCACTTTTCACATAGAGCAGATTTAGACTGTACTCTTTAATTTACAGAGACCCAACATTCCCCCATGAGCAGCACTTGGCGACAGCAGCAAGGAAAAACCCCCCTTTAACAGGAAGAAACCTTGAGCCAAACCGGGTTCGAGGAGGGCGGCCATCTCTCTTGACCGGTTGGGGTTCAGATAGAAAGAGGAAGGGGGAGAGGGGAGAGAGAGACACAGAGAAGCACAACAACAATAATAACAATAACAATCAATCAATCTCAATCAATCAATCTTTATTTATATAGCGCCATATCACAACAGAAGTCATCTCAAGGCACTTTTCACATAGAGCAGGTCAAGACCGTACTCTTTAATTTACAGAGACCCAACAGTTCCCCCATGAGCAAGCACTTGGCGACAGCGGTAAGGAAAAACTCCCCTTTAACGGGTAGAAACCTCAAGCAGACCCCGGCTCTTGGTGGGCGGCCATCTGCTTTGACCGGTTGGGTTGAGAGAGAGAAAGAGAGAGGGAAACAACAATAATAATAGAAATATGACTAATAATAATAATAGCAGGCATGGGGTACTGCTGTGCATGACCACAGCAGTACGGGGCAATCTGCCACCATGATCTATAGAAATCTGTGATATGAGAAAGCACAACTCCAGGGAAGAAGCCAAGTTAGTAACATGCGTTGATGGAACATGAATGTGTACAGATGGAAAGGGAGAGGAGGAGAGAGGAGCTCAGTGCTCATGGGAAGTCCCCCGGCAGTCTAGGCCTATAGCAGCGTAAGTAGGGGCTGGTCCAAGGCAAACCTGGGCTGGCCCTAACTAAGTTTTAAGCCTACTCTCAGACCACAACTGGAAGATGGTTCCACAGGAGAGGAGCCTGATAGCTGAAGGCTCTGCCTCCCATTCTACTTTTAGAGACTGTAGGAACCACAAGTAAGCCTGCATTCTGGGAGCGCAGTGTTCTAGTGGGGTAATACGGTACTATGAGCTCTTTAAAATATGATGGTGCCTGACCATTAAGAGCTTTGTAAGTGAGGTGAAGAATTTTAAATTATATTCTAGATTTTACAGGAAGCCAATGCAGCAAAGCTAAAATGGGAGAAATATGATCTCTTTTTCTAGTTTTTGTCAGTACAAATTCAGCTGCATTCTGGACCAGCTGGTGAGTCTTTAGAGACTTGAGACTTGTTATGTAGAAAGTCACACAACTTACTGGCAACTGCTTTCTCAAGAATACTGGAGAGAAAGGAAAGGTTAGATATACAGACAAGTGACAAATTAAAGGAAAAACTGGTACAGGTCTGAAGGCTGACCTCTACATTGAAGGGATCTGGTGGCTCTGTTATGCTGTCCTGATGGGAATGTTTTTTTCCAGGATGACAATGCCTCCATTCATAGGGCATGAGGAGTCACTGAATGGTTTGATGAGTATGAAAATGATGTGAATCATATGCTATGGCATTCACAGTAACCAGATCTCAACCCAATTGAACTCCTATGGGAGATGTTGGACTGTGTTAGACAGTGCTCTCTACCACCACCATCAAAACACCAAATGATGGAATATCTTTTGGAAGAATGGTGTTCATCCCTTGAGTAGAGTTCAAGAGAATTGTAGAATCAATGTCAAGGCACAGTGAAGTTGTTCTGGTGGCACATGGTGGCCCAGCACATTACCAAGACACTTTATGTTGGTTTTTCCTTTAATTTGTCACCTGTTTGTAGGACTGCAGCTCTGCCTCCCGGTCTCAATTCTGAGTTGTCATGGTTTTGGCCTAATAAACTCAGCCATATTTCTAGATATGAAAACAGCTCCATCCAAAGTAAATTGTATACTGTCTCTCCTAATCAGACCAGGTCTTCCCCAGGAAGTCTGCTGATTATCCATAAAGCCCACATCGTTTGCTTGACACCACCTTGACAGCCAGTGGTTGAATGATGATATGTGGCTATACATGTGATGACTGGTCAGATTTGGCAGGGGCCCAGAGAAAACTATGTACTAACTATGTAACTATGTATAACATTGTCTTTGCATATGTATGCACCAACTCAACATTAATTTAAGTGACCTCCACTTGGCGTAATTGGGAGTCATTACTGCTAATGTGAATAATAATTTTACCATATTTACGCTTATCCATAGCCAGCAAATGTTCTACTGTATGTCACCCACTCTGGCCCCAGGAATACATCTGACTATGGCCATAGGTGTCGATAACTTCGCATTTCTCATGATGGAGCTACCAATAATCAGAGTTGGTTTCTCAGAGGGTGTGTCACCAAATGGGGAGAACGTGTTAGAAATGTGAACTGGTTGGTGGTCAACTGTGGGTTTCTGCTTAGGGCTATGCTTCCATTGGACAGTCACCCAGCCACCCTGGCTTCCCGGCTGCTTGGGGAACTACTGGGGGATTAGGAGTCATGCTAGGTCGCCCGCACGACCTAATAATTGGTTTTCAACAGTGTGGAGCTGTTGAAAACCACTGTGCCTCACCTCATACACTGCCGATAAACTACATTTATTACATTTATTGTTATCACTAAAAGAGGCAGAGGAATAGCTAATTATATGACATACCGAGCAAGAGAGAGCAGGAGAGTGAGAGGGAGAGAGAGAAACCATCGCTAACTGCTAAGCTAAACACTGAGCTAAAGTAACTAAAAACTGTGGGATTAGTGAGAAAGTTGCTAAAAGAGGGAGAGCTAAGAGTGCTTGAGCAGAACTAGCGTAAGTTTAAATGTACAGTTGGTTATTATCCGCAGTAATGAAGAATTGAAAGTTGAGAGCCGCAAAAACATTATCAGTAACACAGTCGGCCCCCAGCTGACCACCCATCCTCTGATGCAATTTTATGAGGGATGGCGTCACAGCTGCGCGTTGGATGGACAAAACACTGAGACTGGGTCATTCTCTCCAGTTCTGCCATATTCCTCCTCCGTTCTTAGGCATCAAGGAGATAAATCTATCCTCCCAAGAGGGAATAGATTTTCTCTCTGAAGAGATCCAGGACCTGTTATTGAAACCGGCTGTCTCTGTCTTTCCCAATCACGACAGACAGGGTTTTACTACATGTACTTCCTGGTTCCCAAGAAGACGGGAGGTTTGAGACCCATTCTGGATCTCCACATTCTGAACCAATGCATTGCCGGAAAGATGTTCCGCATGCTGACCATCAGGAGATTGCTGGTACTGGTCCAACCAGGCAAGTGGTTCACCACCGTCGATCTGAATGCTTATTTTCACATCGAGGTGGCGCTGAAACACAAGTTCCTGCATCTTGCCTTCCAGGGGATAGCCTACGAGTACAACAGGCTACCGTTTGGCTAATCCCTGGCTCCCTGCACATTCAGCAAGTGTGTGGACATGGCACTGCAGCTGCTGTCTGAGCAGGGCTTCTTAGCTGACCTCATTGTCATGGCCAGGTTCAGAGAATGGGCCATTTTCCACACAGCCTGGTTGGTGCTGCACCTAACCCAGTTAGGTTTTGCCATCAACTGGAAGAAGAGTGCCCCCCAGCCATGCCAGCAGGCAGAGTATCTGGGAGCCATGTTCGACTTGGACAGATACCCCTGCAGCAGGCAGTCCTCAGACTGCAGTGGGGAAAAAAGAGTTACTAAAATGAGTGGATATAAGTGCACATTTCCTCTTATTCACATACAGCTTGACATCTGTTTGGTTTGTCTGACCCCACCTTTCTTATCCACTTGTGTCTCTGTATCTGGTCATGACGTCCCATCTTACGTCCTCTTTGTGTCTGTGGTGGTTGATGGGGCTATTTCAATAAAGGTCAGGGGTGTTTGTTTCAACCAGAACCCTTCAATTTTATTTCTATTTTGGCGATCCAGTCAGAATGAAGAAAGAGTCCCACTGCCCCCTCTCTGCTCTACGTGTCGCTTTGGCAGACTCTGTGTTTAGCAACATGGGACTAAATTACACAGATGATGAAGATCTTACTGTGCACACACCCTGCTTCCATTTTGGGGTGGTATAAGCAAACATGGAATAACATAGTTCCTATTAAGAGGAGGCTTTTGGTTTCTGACAAAAGGCGTAATGAGACAAAGAAAATGACAGGGTGAGTGGAACAGCCATGTTCCTCTGTCTGTCTGGGGCTGACTCCCTCTCTCTGTGGGTGACTTGAACTCTCCCTCACCACAGAGTGGTGACTTAGCCTCTCTGAGGCCAGACAGTGGGAACAATGATGCTTTGACAGAGTAACAGGATCATCACGCACCACATGTGCCACTGGCAAACATGTTTGAAGGCTTTTGAAAGTCATTGTATCTTCATTCGTCAACATTTAGAGAGGCATGTATGACTGCAACAGTGGTTGTTTCTAGTGTCTCCCACAGACCCTAAAAGACACACAGTCTGCCCTGATAACTCACACTGATGAGATGGAGGAGATGTGGTTTTTACTACTGCATGTCAGACTCACATGTATACACAGTGGCACAGTAATACCTTTAGACACAAAGATTAAGTCTCTAACTTTAAAGGAAAAGTTAAGTATTTTTCTTAACCTGGGTCTCATTCTCATAATTGTGTTCATTCTGTCTATATGCTAATAGTGAGCTTGTCACCTCTGTTGTAGAGATTTAGGAAACATGACAGTGTGAACTAAAGCTTTCCAAATAAAGATTTTACATAAATCATATTTCTGACTAAAACTAAACTCAGAAATTAGGCCGCTGGATTAGCTATTGTAGCTAACTGCAACTGACTGTCCTCAAAGATGGGCGCAAACTTGACACAGAAACTTGTCACACTATTCCAGCATAATCCACTTCTTCACTGGCCATCCATATGCTCAGTGTCTTTTTGATACTTCAAGTTTATCACAATACAACTATCAGAGCTGCTTTGAGAAAGATTACAGTGGGACACAAAAACAGTTTATTTGCCTTTTTTTTGCCACTTTGGGTGCATAATGAATACATGACATGGCCTGATAAAACATGACAACAATCACCAGGGCAAATGCTGTGGTAAACTACAAGTCAATTCCTGTGACACAGGCATGTATGGTATACAAATCCAGTTTAGCCTGCACCAGTTTGCATATGTAGCAGTCAAGTCACACCACGCCTGTAATTGAATGACAGTAACTTTTTGTGTCTGCCTTTTTTGCCTGTTTGAAAGACACTTTGTCTCTGTAAGACCCTAAGGTACTGTATAATTACTTTATTTAATAGCTGTTAGCAAACACTCCACTGATGACAGTATCTACAGTATGTTGGCCTTTAGCAATAGATGCAACAGGTTGGAGCCAAATACAGACACTGATCCAAAATGATAACAGCTGTAATACAGACTGTGGCTAACAAATAATTGTGAATTTTAAACTACTGAAAGGAAATAAGCCACATCGCTTCTTGTTCTTTTCATTTTAGACAGTCACTGTCATGTATAGCTGCTTATCTCATTTTACTCTAACTTTTCAATACTCCTTTTTCCCCAAATAAACTAGTAACATCAAAGACATCACTTCCTGTATAGAATTTTTCCAAAGAATTACCAACCAGTGCTTTGAACACCAAATGGAAAAGCTGTCATGTAATGACTTCAGGTTGAATCACTGCTGTGTTATATCAATCACTGATTACAGAGTATCTACTTTACACATATGAAAATGTAGTTTAACTTCAATCTTTACTTCAAGTAGTGAAATGACCTCATTACACGCTGTCGTCACTCTAAAGGTCTAAAAGGTCTGCTGGTTCTCACAAAGCCAGTATAACACATGCACTAACACTCCCACACACACTGTGGTGATTGTGGTGGGGGGGTTGCCTGCTTGCTGATGGCATCACTCTCTCCACCACACTCTCTTTAAGACTCCAACAGTGAAATTATACGTCTAGCCCTCAGGGCAAACAGTGTGATTCAGCGTAGTGTAGTTTGGATCCATCACTTTGTTTGTGGTGGTTCTATGAGGGAGGCAGAAGTGTGTATGCAGGCCTGAGGAGCTGCACATTGCACATTAAAGCTGTGTGGGTCTGTATGATGAGAAATCCCACATACAACTCTAGGAGAAAGTCATAAGTGAGCATACAGTTAATCATCAATTAACATTATCTACATTGAGGTTACCTGATATTAAAGGTGGTATGTAATTTACTTTAAAACATCACATATCATGGTCAACTGATAAATTACGTGACCAAGTGATACTCAAAACACAAGACCAAAAATAAACTGGAGCTAGAGTCTGCTATCCCAAAAATATAGATTTTATTTAAAAAGCATTAAATACAAGACTTTTCTCCATTAAACTAGGTTGCAGCTCGGCGGTTTCGATGGAAGGCCAATATGTAGGCCATAATAAAGGAGTGATGGAGTAAATTGTACATTTAATACACAGGTCAAATCAACAATAAATGAACAAGCAAAGAAAATAAACAACGCGGGCCAGACTGCGCTATCAGGGAGGTTAATGTAAAGTTATACATAAAAGAGGAAATGATCACAAAATACATTGGCAAATTATGAATAAACCACCACTACACACAAACCAATTTGAACCAAATCAAAACTGTTCTACAACACTCAAATTTACATACTGACAGCAAGCTAAGGTGACTCAAATCAAACAATAAAGCACACACATGCAAGATGGCTACCCATAACACAGCAGAAAGCCCCACAAGGAAAATAAAACTATGTTAATATTGTATTAAAGGGCCTAAAAACCCATTTAAAAACATCTCCGTTCTGCTTGAACATACCTTGTTTCTTGGCTGCTTGGCATACGCCTAAGCAATCATTCCAAGTTTTAGTTCCTCACCAAACATGAAGAATCTAAAAGTACAAATATTTAATTTAATGCTATGAGGTAAAAAGAAATACTTAATGGTTCTACAGATTTACTATGAAAATCATGCTTTTACACATATTTAAAAAGGAAGCCTACCCTGTCAAACACCAAAGGCTGGCCTCAGCTGCCGTCTCTCAGGTGTGTCTCATTGCAGGAAGAAAGGCCCAGGTGAGCTTCCAGCCTCTTTTATGGACTCTGCCCCTTGCCTGGGTCCTAGTGCTCTACTTCCTGTTACCTACCCTTCCACATTTAGCTCTTTCGGAGCTTATTTATTGGGAGTATTCAGCTGAAGTTATACAACAAAAAAGTCACTGGAAACATAAGGCTGGCTTAATAAAAGACCTCAGGCTCATTGCATGTCTCCCTGTGTTATATTGGTCTAAGAAACTCTTGGTGTCAGATCCCAGTTTTGAGGCATGTCAGTTTGTTTGATGAATGTCTGGTAAAAATGTTATGATCTCAACAGAGACAAATGACACATCATCAACTCGCATCATTCATTTGAACTGCTCTCATGTTCTAAAAATGCAGTGAAAAACAGGATTTGGGCCTTACTCTGGCGCTGTTTTTTTATTTTTAACTTCATTCAAATTTATTCTGTAAATATTGCATTGTCCGGTGTATTCTGCATGATTTTATGCTATATATATCTGGTGGTTGGTTTGTAGACATGGGACAAAGCAGCAGTTACATTTTGAGAAATTGGTCAGGAGTTTGTGACACTGTCTTTGGCCTCCAAAGCTCTAAATCAGTCATTAGTGAACGTGTCCCACAGTGAGATCTGTCACTGAGTCACTGACAGTTCTCTCTCTCTTTTTTTTCTGGGATAGCCAAAAGTTCAACAGAGTGTAGGGCCCCTTAAACATTCTGATCAAAGCCTTCTCAGTTATGAACATGAGTCATTTAAGGGAGACTGACAACAATCTTAAAAGACATGTGGGCCCATGGCCAAGGTGGTACAAGGGAAGGTTGCAGTAGTCCAGAGCGGGCTTGGTGAGATGACTTGAACACAAACAAAGCAGGCAAAAACAAAAGATTGGGCGTCACTCTTTATGGTTGACCACTACGACATCTGACGCAGGAATGGAGGCTTCCCACAGGGTTGTAACAAGTGAAATGTGTCAAAATTAACAAGGAAATGATCTCATGTTGTAAATTGTTACCGTTGAGCTTCTTTGACAGAATGTGTGCACTGTCACAGGATGGGAGGGAGCATACAACATTCATGGACAGGGACAGAATGACAAAGGAAAGCTCGTCTGACATATCTGTTGGAGGTTTAAGGGCAGCTGTCAATCACAACTGTCAATCAAATAACTAATAAAAAACAAACTTAAAAAAGGAAAAATGAGCACTGAACAATTTTTTAGTTTGGCCTATATCCCATCTGCTAACATGGAGGGGGCGGGGTTTATGACCAGTACTGCAACCAGCCACCAGGGGGCTCCACTTTTGGGGCGCTGTCTTGTTTTCCATCTTTATATACAGTCTATGGTTTAGCCACCTTGCTGTCTTGATATATTCAAAGTTTTTCTGGTCAGTCCAAATAAGAAGGATTGTTTGGTCCTTGCAGGCAGTGTCTCCACTACAGTTAACGTCTATAGAACAAAATCATTTTGATAAACTGCCTTAAAATGCCTGTTATGTCTGTTAGGCTTTAGAGAACTGACCCAACTGCAATGATTTTCAAGTGTAAAAGGGAAACTCTCACCAATCTTACATCACATTAGCGATTCATCCATTATCTATACCCGGTTACCCTTTGCAGGGTCGGAGTTTATCATTAGGCTAACACATATACTGTAGACAGACACTTAGACATCTAACCTGCATGTGTTAAAGAAAACTTTACAAAGAAAGAACCAAAACCTTCCTGCCATGGGGCAACAATGCTAACCACTGCACCAATATGCCACCCTCACTTTAAAAGTGATCTGGGTAATTATCTCTTAACATACAGCATGAAGTGCATCACAATGGATTTTAATTCTTGAGAGCCAAGAGAGTGAAGTGACAGCACCTTTCAAAGAATGTGTTACTTAAGAACTCTAGGATTTACTATGTGACACTAAATAAAATGAAAAATATTTGTCTGGTAAAATAGTGGGCTCATTAACAGCACACCCACATACTGTATTTTATTTTTTCATTTAACCTTTATTTTACCAGGCAAAATATTAAGAACAGTTTCTTATTTACAATGACAGCCTAGCAAGTGCTAGAAGACACTTGAAAGGGGGAATGCCTCTGTGGATGCGGTACCATACTTCACAGAGCCAGGCAAATAATAACCACAACAATTACAAAGAAGTCTGACAGAAGTCACACAACATTCCATGATGGTGGCTTAAAGGACAATTTCACTGATTTTTAAGTTGATTCCTATGGTTCTGATGTGGGAAGTACCCATATATAAAGTACATTAAACTTTCTTCTGTCTTTCCTGTATTAAAATATCCATCCTCATACAGCTGACTCTGGAGATCTGCCTTTGAACACAAACTACTTCTCCTAATTTTTTGAAGTGGTGCCTTCAAGGACTGTCAAAGGGGGGTCTCCGAACTCCGGGACCAAAACAGTCCATCTGCCATGTTACTTTCTTGCTAGTGAAAGGGAAATTCAGACACTAAAATATCAGTATAATTGGAAGAAAACTAGTTTCATGATATGATGTTGGAATCAGAGATGTGGCGCTGCAGTTACAAGGCCGAATACCATGCTGTAGAATCGGACACAACAGAGTATGGAGGAGGAAACAACCACCGGACACCGGATGTACGTAACAGCCACAGTTGAAATAGAGGCCCTGCAGGTGAAGTGGCTTTGCAGCATTGAAAGAACAGAGACAGAACTGAAAACTCCACACTGCAACAAACTTAACAGTGCTTTGGTAAACCTGACTTTGTTTTCTAGGAGAATGTTATATTGGACTTTGCCAAGTCTAAGTAGAGAACAGCACAATGGCGAGTGTGTGTTATCTGGAATTTATGCGACTGCATTCAGCTTGAGCACTTAAATCTCGGTTCCTTGTCATCTATAACTATAAAAGAAGCAGTGTTTGGTTGTTGTTTTCATCCCTTCATCTAACATTGTCTCAAACCAAGCTGAAATGAAGTCTTCAGACTCAGAGGTTTTTTTGACTGTCCGCCGATGTGCTCTGGCAGCATTCTGGCTTGTGTACAGCTCTCAGTAAGTTTTCAGTGATCTGCATAACCATCTCCAGCATGCGGTTTGTTTTAATGATCCTTGTGAAGTGGCAGTGGTGGGAGAAGTACTCAGATCCTTTATTTAAGTAAAAGTGCCAATACAGCAAAGTAAAAATACTCCATTACAAGTAAAAGTCCTGCATGGAAAATCCTACTTAAGTAAAAGTACATAATTATTATTAGCTTGATGTAGTTAAAGTATTGCAGTAAAAGTACAAAAGTATTATGAGCTTGATGTAGTTAAAGTATTGCAGTAAAAGTACATAAGTATTATGAGCTTGATGTAGTTAAAGTATTGCAGTAAAAGTAGTGGTTTGGTCCCTCTGACTGATATATTATTATATATGACATCATTAGATTATTAATAGTGAAGCATCAGTGTTAGAGCAGCATGTTACTGTTGTAGCTGCTGGATGTGGAGCTAGTTTCAACTACTAGTTAGTTAGCTAGTTTAGTCCAGTGGTTCCCAACCTAGGGCTTGGGCCCCTCCAAAGGGTCATCAGATAAATCTGAGGGGTTGTGAGATGATTAATGGGAGAGGAAAGAAGAAAAAACAAAGTTCTGATACACAAATCTGTTTTCACTTTTTGGACTTTTTCTCTAATCTTTGATTTTTGCTGAAATATTGGATCATTTGAACATTTATTGAAATGAAACCATGTGAGAGATTTACAGGGGAAAATAACTATTTGATTGAGCTGTTAACAACTCATAGACATCTGAAATGTGGAGGTGTTCAAGATGGCCCAAAGTTTAGCCATCATCCTCTTCTCACTCACCATCTCTAAGATGTCCAGGGGGCACCCAAGGATGGATCCAGCTGTCAAATAAATGTAGTGCAGTAGAAAGTACAATATTTCCCTCTGAAATGTAGTGGAGTGGAAGTATAAAGTAGCATCAACTAGAAATACTCAAGTAAAGTACCTCAAAACTGTATTTAGGTATGGTACTTGAGTAAATATACCTTGTTACTTTCCACCACTGTAAACTGGTATAATGTAACTTGACTTGATGAGGAAAACGTATTGTAAATGAAAATAAGCCTTGGTAAAGAGATATACCGCTCAATGCTGCACTCTTAGAAAGGATGTGCTAAAATTGACTCAAATTGTGTTAAATTCTTACACGTCAGTGGGTGTGTTTTGGGACCACACGTGCTAATTTTGACACATCCACTGTGTAAATGATATTTACACAGGAATTGTGTCAGGAAGGTAAACACAAAGATGACATAATAGAAAACGGTTTGCACTGAATCATTCTGAAAGAGCAACAGCCAATGGGGAAACTTCAACACTTGGCTGTTCGACCAATAGTGTAACTTCATCACTCAGTCAGTGACTCAGTCAGTCATGGATGATTCCATTTCTAGGGGTGGTCCCTGCGGTCCAGCCAAAAATAAATAAATAAATAAATAAATAAAAGCTGCAAGCAGCGATGAACGGGCCCTCGCACCTTGCACGTGTCAGAGGGAGCGGCAGTTGTGGTATCACTACTGGAGGTCAGTTGACACGGCTCTGAATTGTCAGGATTATCGGACACTGTGTGAATGGATAAAACATTACCTCCTGTGTGCAGTACATGGCACTGAAGATGACATATTGGAAATTGTGTATACATTTGATGAACTATGTGTCATTCACTTCCTGTTGCCCCTAGGCAATACAACATAAGTGAAATAGTAATGCAGCAATAAATTTACCAGGAAAAACTGACATGGATATACATTTTCATGAATGTTGGTCATTGCATGTAGGAGATAACTATCACTTCCTGTGTCCACTATGTGGTGCTAGAGAACACCCACTAATTACATGTAATGTTGCTGTATATCATATGTAGATCACACCATGTAAAAGTCATGTAAATCGGATGATGTTTACTACATAAGGCTGACTTCCTTTTGTCAATAGGTGGCACTATGACTATGACTCAGTATTGACATGTAGATGTGTTCAGGCCTGGACTCTTATCAAGCACAAGAAATATGGCCAATTGGACAATGTAAAGTCGAGTTACAACAACTTCCTCTTCCATGTATTGGGCAAAATTGACTGGCACGCTACGTCAAGGGCATTCCACAAAAACTCAAAATTTTGCAATTTAGCATTGCAAAGGTCTTTAGATGTAACTTATCAAGTTTGAAGTCACTCGGGTTAAATCTCGAGGAGGAGTTTGCGAAAGTACAATGCCTGTAAATGGCTTCACTTTCCAAAAAACTGCACAAATTCAAAATGGACAATTTCTTGTTGGACTTAGGGTATGGCTCCAAGAGGCTTTTATTTTAAGTCTGGAGATGGAACATGTACCTACCAAATTTCATACATCTACACAAAATTTAAAGGTGGGGGCTTTGACTTTTCTAGTGTGCACCCTCAAGCCAATTTGCCACATCCAAACCACAGACCCATATCAGATATCAAGTTATGCCACTTCTGATGCATGTGCAAAGTTTTGTGAGTTTTCGAGTACCCTTAGCACCTCAAAAATGCTAAAAGTAATAATGGGCACTATAGAGCTGAAATGCCACGCCCAAGCCCAATTGCAATATCAAATCGAAATACTTACCAGTTCGAATGTGGGTGCAAAGTTTTTTGAGTTTTTGTGGATTGTCTTCTGTGGATTACAACTATTAAAATCCAATAAAAACTTACATATTTTTGCACCTCACATTTGTGGATTGTTTCTACAGGACGAATTGGACAAAAATCCACATATAAATAGGAGGGAAGTCACAAACTGACAGGAAGTGATCCACGTGTGTAAAACCCATTTCACCTGTACAAATGGATCCACAAATGCACAAATGTTTACAGGGTAAGTTATGCATATTTGCAAATTGCTCTGTATTTTTGTGGATATGATCATACACAATGCAAATAAAAAAATACATGTTTGTGGATAGTGAGATATTTGGGGATCATGGTACACATTTGTGGATTGTCTTCTGTAGGTTAAAACTAATAAAGTCCAATAAAAACTTCCATACTGTGCTAGGAAACTAATTTACTACCAGCATTTGGCAAACACACATGGATGTCTTATAAGAACTGCACACCAAACTCAAAGATGGTGCCTATTCAATCAAATGAAAATTGAGCCAAAAATTTTTCCAGCTTTGGGGTTTGCTCCTGTGTTGTGGGGCCCACTGAATATGTGCAGTAGTGTTTCTCTCGCTGGCCCTGCCTGCAAGTTCCTTCTCGGCCCATAGACTTTACATTTGGATGACATCACAGATTTTAAAATCGGTTTTCTAGGCTTGAGGAAAGTTTTACAAATATAAAATCATCATGGATTAAAAATTCATAATGCAAAGAGTAATACTTTACCTTGTTTGCAGTTGGATGTCTCCTGTCAGTTTTACAGACATGTCCTTTATAATTGTGGTCTATGGAGAAAATGTTTTTTGGGCCTCAGGGGATTGTTTTTGCAGTAATACCGCCTGTGGCCACTAGGAGAAATTGGCAGCAAGACTGAGCTGCAGTGCTCTATCCAGTTCTCTTAATCTATCCATGTAAACACACCATCACTGGCCTTGGGCATGACTCCAAGCAATGCATTCTGGTTGTTGTAGATTTACACCTTTAGAGTGATAGGGGAATCTACAGCCTTTTTCTCAGTTTTCTCTAGTCATAAGGTACCGATTTTAGGAATAATTGCACATATCTACTACATAGTTACAACCTAGTTTTAAGAAATCATCTTATTTATAGTGGTGAAATTCCTCTTTATTTAGTTAGTTAGTTTTATTCCTCTACAGTTACTGGAATCTCCAATACAATAATGGTCAAATGCTAAACACTATAGGCCAGTGTATATATGCAGGACACAACATAACAGAAACAGAAACCATAACCAAACAGCAACAATAACCATACATCTTGTCTAACCTTTGAGTAGCTTTTGATAAAAGCATCTGCCAAATGACAAAATGTAAATGTAAAAATGTACATAACCAGGGTTATCATTCACTAAACGAGTCAAATTATTTAGCCTGTACTACTGCAACCTCACTCCCACCCCCATGTAGATACTGGCTGTCAAGTATCAGCTGAGGGCCCTGCAGCCACCAAAGGGCCCCCAAAGAAACAAATTCAAAATGTGAATGTGAAAATGTGAATTTACCCAAAGATGCAGGTTGTATCTACAGTCAATCTGAATGGTAGATCTGGTCCCAGGGCCTTCCTCTGGACCTGGCTTTAGTGAACAAGCATCTCTAGGGCAGATGGGAATTTAGTTTGAAGTGGTTCAAGTTTTGGATGTATTTTTTTTACATCATGTATTCTTAACGCAAGGTTTACCTACATAGCTATTCCTGGAGCTTTGGACTGTATCCCACTGCTCTCCTCAGCAAATATGGGTGAAGATGGTAACCCCTGTCTCTGTTCAAAGATCGTCTCCAATCTTCTTGATCTTCGTCCACTGTCCACTGACTCCTGGTCCATCATCTTCATTCAGTCTCTTGTTCAGGGTCCCTGCTGTTTCACTGATCTAGTGTGTTTCTCAGAGATGTCACATGTGATGTCATGGGTTACCGGCAGCATTAACTCCAGCTATTTAATTATGACTCAAAATGTCATAATTACAATGACAGTGCTTTGCATTTATTTATTTTACTTTTTATCATACAGCCTAATATGAATAGGTACTTAAACATTTACTATGGAAATTAAA
The DNA here is from genome assembly GCF_914725855.1 of Thunnus albacares. Lineage (NCBI taxonomy): Eukaryota > Metazoa > Chordata > Actinopteri > Scombriformes > Scombridae > Thunnus > Thunnus albacares. The sequence continues at coordinate 1,046,791 of NC_058113.1, forward strand.
GTGCAATCATTACACTGAAAGATCTCCATCATTTACTTTTTACATCTCATCTAATATCATATGTATGGGTTTCACATTGAAAAGTCTTCAGACAGAATGCAAAGCAATTTTTTTCTCAAGTTGAAACATTTTCAACTCACTCAGATGCCACTTTGCGCCTATTCGCATCTTTGCATTACTTTGTATGTAATTGCGCATCATGAAAAATTTGCTTCACCTTCAGTCTGAACACAGTATTGGTCATGATCCAGCTGCACTTTTGCAGGTTTGGGCTTAAGGAGTTGTTGCTATGACAACAGATCCAGATAAATAGCTTTGAAGAATTGAAAAATTAAAAATGAAAAATTAAATCGTTTTTGGGTTGTTAAGAACATGGCTGCCTTTAGAGACACTGTAGAACTTTAGACCTGTAGTCTGGTCTTTTTCCTTGTGATTCCTATATCTTTTGTTTCTAAAGTGACCCAATTCCACAAGTGGAACTATAAAATAAAGTGTCTTTGTAACCATCATTCTCCTCACAGGCTCATGCTAGGGATAGCTAAATGATGCCTACAGCCCAGTATATCTAAAACATTTATGTGGGGGACAGAGAGCAGTGTTAAGTCATAGAGAGTCAGTATCTTAGGCTTTGCAGGAGATGCTTTGGTAGTGCTGTGTAAATGGGGAGGACCATCTATGGACCCAGTACAGAGGACTGTCTCATGGCAGTAAAGAAGTTAGAATAATATATATGTTGGATGAGGGCCCACTCTTTAAGATGGAGTCTACTCAGGGCAGTTGTGCACCCTTCAGAGTACTTACAGTGTCTCTCTGTGATGTCAAAGGCCCTCTAAAAAGCCTAAATTGAATCACTGTGATAGACGAGAGGGGAGATTGGGAACAATAAGCTACATGAAATTAGATTTTCTCCAGTGATCAGGTTCCATGCTTTCACTTTCAAACAGCAGCCATTTGTGACTTGGAAAAGAGGAGGAGGGAAAAAGTGCTTGCGGTACTTCATGATTTGATCATACTTTGAAATGTTAATAGGACAAAATTTGAATGTGATCCCTCTTCAAAATAAGCAGGGCTGGGGAGGGGCATATTGTGATTGGAGGGGTTAGTGTTTATCCTGCGTTGGGGCTCAGCTCTCTGCTTCAGAAAGGTTTTCTCTGGCAACGATGATCCAAACCAACTCAAATAAAGGGCCGCACGGTTCAAGAAATGGAGTGAGTTTCTGTCACCCTGAGTACTTCAGCAGCCAAGCCCCCAAAACAGCATAGGAAAACATGGCAGCCCCCGCAGGGCCCTGAGTCAACAGGCCTCCTTCCTCTGCTGGATGCCAGCAGCTGCTTTTCCAATCACAGGAAAACCTATCAGCAGCCGGCTGTGCACACACAGCAGCAGACTGCAAGCTTCACTCTCTATTTCTGACACACACTTTTACTATATCAGTATTGTCCACCTTGGCTTCTATAGGTATGATGCTGTTTGATTTTTACAGTTCTATAATGTGGGCTGAAGTCTGAAGATGGAGCTCTGTGTGCATTCTCTGTCTCCACACAGCCTTGGTGTTACATGAACCGTTGCCTTAAGAAGAAATGTTTCAGAACAGTAGCCAAAAGTCCTCTGAACTTCTCTACATACTAAATTATACAAACAAGTAGAGTACATTGTAATGAACTGTGAATGTCATAATAAAATCAATAACAGTTTGTATGGTAACTTGTCAGCAGCAGAGGAGTAAACTGGAACCAGTTTGATATCATCATAATACATGTTGTACACAATGAGCAGTTCAGGTTAAAAGCACTGGAGTGAAATGTCATCAGAATGGAGGAACAAGGGGGATGAATGAGGTGGATGATGTTAATAAGACACCTTTTGACAGGCAAGCAGTAAGTGTGTTTATGACTGTATGACTTGAAATCCATGTCATTAACTGTTATATTTACATTTACAATTAGTGAAAAAATAATCTTTTTTAATACACCTGCGGCAAGATTCTCTGCCGTCACAGTGGACTGCTTATCCAAGGCTAGTGATATTCAGAAATGTTCTTCTTCCCATGTGCAAATCCAAACCAACAATGAATTGATCTACTTAAAAGTATTGTGTGTGTATCAAAGCCTGATATATCTTATTCCTCTGTGCCATAGAGCTTGTCCGAATTTATTAAAAACACATCAGTGAGCCACACTGTTGCACAGTCTGACATATTCCTTCAAATTACTGAGCCTTTTAAAAAAAAAGAAACTATATATTTGTTAGACATTTTGTAGTTTGTGCTCAGGGTGAGAGCCACACATTGTTAGTTTTGGTCTTTTAATGTGATTTATTGGCTGTAGGAGAAAAATTGGCCTTACATCTCATCTCATCATTCTCATCATTTAATTATTTGTACTGAACAATATGGAGGAAATCAATCATGCATTATGGCTCTGAGTGACATTAACAAATTCAGTAGTTAGCATCTTTTTTGTTCCAACTTTACGTCATCTGCTCCAATGAGTTGTTTTGTTCATCTGAGTCAGACCCATGGCTAATGGCTCATGGCTATAGCACAATATTGGTTGCTTGTGCCACTAAGGTTCACCCAGGGTTTATGATTTGCATGTTCCAAATAAAAAGACAAAAGAAGCACATGCACATTATGTAATTTGATATTTCTTGTGAAAAACACAATCAGGGAATATTCCCTTAAACACCTATCTTTCTCTAAATACTCTTTCCGGTAAAGAATTCATGCAAACATATTCATATTTCATTCTTGACATATTATAAAGACCAAAAAGCAAAATCACCCAAGACTAACACTTATTTCACCTTAAACCACTAAACTACACAGCATGATTGCCTTCAAATGAGCACAAAACACACTTTCTAGAAACACACACCCAGGTGTGATCACACATTTATGGAGATGACTAAAATAGAAACCAGCACATAAACCTTTGTATATTGTTTTTGCTGTTATGTGAGTTATTGTTGCCAAACCGCAACATTAGCACATTTATTTAGTGGAGTTTTAGTATAATAAACAGAGAGGGATTTTAAGGCCTTGTTAACATTGTGTTAATGTCCATAAAGGCTTGTCTTCTAGCAACAGGAAAAGCCAAATTGAATTACATCTGTTGGGATGAGCTAAGCTAAAACAGAGCTTTAATGATTTCTGGTTGGCACAGTGCCCTGGAGACGGCGAAGCAAGGGGGTGGAAAGGGTGTAATTTTAGGAAAGGGGTGTAGGGCTGGAGCAGAGCCAACATAGAGGCTCCTGATGGTGTTTGTGTGCCGCCCCTCGGGGCTGAGCAGCTAAAATGTTTTCATGTCTTCATATTAAAGCCCTGCATTTGATGCGTTTTGGAAAGCATTACAAAGAAAAACTGAAAAATAAGAAGGTCCCGCTTTGAACATCAGGGTGGTCTAGTAGTCTTAGTTATTACTGTTGACTGGCTTCCTTCAGCTGCCATCTGATGGAGTGATTCCTCCAGAGCCTGACTGCTCCTGCTGCTGCTGGTGCTGCTTTTAGTAGGATACCACAGGAAGCTGAGAGGAAAAATGAACACAAGCAGAGAAAACAAGAACAAACATATTCAGAGAACACGCACACATTATGTTTATCACTGTGTCCAGTGATGAGCATGTTCTGACATAAAATGCTCATTATCTACATACAATTACCTGTTAGCAGTATTTTAAATTAAAAATAAAATGTATTCACATTTGTCATAAAAATACCACTCTGTGCAGAGTGAATGGTTAACTTGGTCACTCACTCACACTGGGGACTTGTGTAAGTTTTTTTGAGGCCCTAAAAGAACAAGTTGGCCAAGTAGGTCAAAGTTGAAGCAAGAAGTAGGTCCGTAAACTGATGGATGTTTTAAGGACAGTTTGGGTAATAATTTTACTGTTTGCCTTTATTTCTGTTCTAATAAAAATAAGTTAGTTGGGTTTGTTTCCAAACTGTCTCATTCTCTGTAGCGATGTCACCACAATCTCAGATCTCAGCAATTACTTTGGTCAGTACAGTGTCATCATAACTGAACCAATAGCCACAGCTACAAAAATAAAACCCAAGTTGTAATAAACCATAGTTTTCTTTATACAAGCTGCAACCTGTTTGATACAGAGCATTGATTTTAGCCAGAGGGTTGACCAGAGAAGAGCTGAAGACCAAACACTGTATATAAATGTGGAATTTGAATATTTTTATTTATCAAGGCCACAGACATTGAGGCCTCATTGGAGGATTGGTAGCTGGAGAGAAATGTGTTAAAAGACCATAAAAGCTGAAGATGTGCTGCCCATGGTTAGAATGACAGCATTAATAATGGTAAATTGTGCTTTAAATGAGACTTGATTAGATAAGGAAAATAACCTGTGGTTTTGTGTGTCACATTGTCGCTTTGTCACATAGCATTTCACCAATAAAAAATAATAATCATTGAAAAAGAAAAGAAAAATGTGGGCGACACACCAATATATATGATATATTTCCACCTGGCTCAAGGTTCACTATACCTGAACCCTACAAAACTGCACATTTCTGTCAACAATGACAGACCATTCGGTCATTTTGAAAAATGATTACCATTTACTTAACTGTCTCTGGACAAATTTTTGAGCCACAAATGGCTTTATATTTGTTCTATTGTAATGGTGATCCATTTGACCTAATTTAAAAACATGTCACTTTTTGTGGTCATGCATATCAAAACAGATATTAAGACTTTAAGGTTTGCACAATCTTTACCTATCCTTACCTATCAGCCTCTATCATCCAGACAGACGAATAAAGCCTTGATACTGTGATCATCCCGTCAGTTTATGATCTTTATTGAGGAGGTGTGGTCAGATGAGCAATCTGGAATCTGTCAACACCTCAGCTCCTTCGGCCGGGAATTCCTTCTGTAGCCCGGCCACTCTGGAGCGGCTCCACATGGAAAGTACTGCGCAGTGGAAACTGGCAGCCAAAAAAACTCAGACTTTGCAGTCCACAACTCGTCCAGATTAGCATTCCTTCCCCCTGACACATAGGCCGAGGAGCACATCATCATCTGACCAACAGGGGACGCACTTTAGGCTGGGGGGAGGGTGGGGCTGGGGGGGGGTTGAAATGAGCTAACACTGAAGAAGAGGTCAATTAGGATGTAATAAGAGGGACTCAGGGAAGATGTGAAGCTAGGTATACACTTTACACACCATTGTTTTCAAACTGTAATGACACCGCAGCCCTAACACTAACCCAATGATTGAAAGAAAGTAACAACTGGGGAGAAGTGCTGAGACAACTGATAAGTGAAAGCAAAGGGGAATCTTGTTGGTGCTGTGGCTGAAATTTCCTGCTGAAAAACAATTAAGGATGTTTTCATAAGCTGTTTGAAAAGCTTGTTTTGGTCACCTGATCTCACAGAGGAAGGAGTAGACCACAAGGAGCCCATTAGCTCTATCTTTTCCCATCATTAAATCATAAAACGGCTGGACGGCTTGGGGTCTGCTCAGCCAGAGAGGATAGGCAGAGGAGTGAAGCAGGGGCTGACGGATGGAGAGGAGGTTGCCAGTTCGCCAGTGGGGGTGTGGAGTGGGAGGGTTGCTGCTGGCTGCTCAACAGTAGCATTCTTTCACACATAGCTGGAAGTAATCAGCGATTGGGGCCAGAACGAAACTCTGAGCTCCTTCTGTTTGCTTTGGCTGCACCTCCCTTCTCTTCCCCATGCCTCCACCTCCTCATGGAAAGGCCCTGTTTACTCTCGTATCCAGGAGGAGCCCACCTCCTTATCCTGCCTCTATACATCCCCCCCAATCCATCCATCCGTCCACACCAATCCACTCCAAATGATCTCAACATTGTTGCCTAATCAGAGTGCAACTGATCCTCACGTTTCCATCCTCCCTGCAGCAGAAGACACAGAGAACAAATGAAGGTGAGAAGAAAGAAGAGAATGTACAGTGGTATTTGTGGGGTAGAAGATGGGCTGAGAAAGAAGACTTTGCACATGATTAGTCAGGCGATTATCTTTTCTCAGATGACTGCATCCATTTGATGGAAGAAAGACATTTCTCCCCCGCACTGGAACACGCCATATTTCTCAGAACCTGTTGAGTACAGACAGAACTCATCAGTTCAGAGTTAGGCACACACTGCAGGGATAAAACAGATGCTGTAGGTTAATGCTTCCTTGCTGATGTCGAGAACAGGATGTTGCATAAGTCTCAAATCCCAGTTGAATTCAAATGGCCTCATTGGCACTATAAAAGCAGCTGCAGAGCTGCCAGAACTTTTTGGACCTTCAGTTTATATATTGGAATGAGGACAGCCGTGGATGTAGTAATAACTGTTTCATTGCAGCACGATACATTGTTTGTGTTCTCGTGCACTGCCTCAGCCATGATAACTTTCCCTTGATGCATCAAATGAGCCAACTGAAATCACAAGTCATCCTCTTATTGCACTCAAAAATCATTGACTACAGGATTTTCAGATGATTGTTTGAAGAAAAAAGGGTCTTTGGAGATAAACCAGAAATACTGCTGGTCTACATGTTTGACTGAGCTGACAGGCACATGATACAGTGTAAACAAACTTGTGTTAGTAACTAGTTAACAAGCCAAAGATAGCAGCAAAGTAGTTCAGGTCTTGTTTGTTATTGACTTGCATCCATAAAGACTGTTATGACATGCCCCCATAAAATGCCCTCACCTGTTCCCTCACTATCACTGTAATTAAATAATAATTAAAAAAACAATGTAGTCCTGGTAGCTTGTTAAAGTTGTTTTATAGAGAAGTACTTTTATGTAGTTGAGTGGAGTAGTGGTAGCATAACTATGGTCTATATTCTTCACAAGGGAATCAAAATGAGCATGATTTGAATCATACACGGCTTAGTTTTAAGTTGATGCTTTTATTCTTCTTATTAGATACTAGAGTTGTGATTTAAACTAGTCAAACTCTTCTGTTCCCACCAGTTACTAAAACTTGCTTGTTTTGTTGTGTGTTGGCAACAAAGTTTTTTCCATGTTAAGCACAATTTTACAGTGTCTTGTGAATATGAAGTGTCTATAAAGAGTGTAAGTTTGACAGTAATATTTACTATGTTACCATGTTACCAGAGAAAAACATGGAATTTCTCTAATGTGGAGTTAATCACTTACTCCTCATGTTGCTAGAGATTAAGTGATCTGTCAAGCAGTATTTTTTTTATAACAATAGTGAAATACAAAATTTAGCTTTACTGTTATTGCTAAGAGCATTTAATTTGTCTAAATTATTGTGTTGTATGTGAAATAGGTTCTCTGTTTCTACAGACAATTACAGGCAGTGTGTTTTATCGCTCACTCAAATATTGGTTAAGCTGAAATAATATATTTGTACTGTGTCAATATATGCTAAACATATTTTGTTAGAACAAAATAATTCTAATATCATTTGACAATTTGCAAATTGAACTAGAGAGTGACAAATAATTAACTATATGTTAAGTATTTTCAGTTCATAAGTCAGTCCTTACTTTGATGTTGTTATGATCTAGTGTGATGTTGCGCAACATAAGGAGAAACATGAGGAAACATAAGAGAACAACAGAACAGAGACTATAAACTGTAATGTAATCGTAAAGGCAGGTCAGGTCTTTTATTTGAGTGAGAAGATACAACAATTCCAGTAGATGGCGAGCCTCCCAGTATGATTCCCAGGAACCTGGATTGACATTACCACTGGAACAGCCAGATGAACTATCTGCCTTGTGGCTGGTACCAATCCAGTTACCTGGATTGGTACCAGCTTCAACACACATACTCAAAGAGTGCACTCTGACTCACCAGACTCTGACAGATCAGACCTCCATCTGATCCTAACCCAAACAAAGTTGACTTTGACCATTTTCACTCTAAAGTCATCCCTCAGACACTGACTTGAAGTGTCAGTGTCTATGGAAGGAGCATAAGGACCTCAACATTTAGTATCTAAACTAACCCATGTTGATAGTTTGGTTGCTTGTTCAGCAAGCTAAGATGCAGGACATGATGTGTCCATGTTGTTAGATCAGGAGACATTAGTGAGAAAGCTAATCACCTCTAAAAACACTTTTATCAGTTTTGTATATTTGTCTTTCACTTACCATATTGGCTATTTTAACTTTGTTTTATTTTTTATTTGTTTTATTTGCAGAGTAAGGGTCTCTGGCACTACTTCACCTACTTCCAAGGTGCATGGAGAAGGGAAAGAAGTCTAGAGAGATGAACTCCAGCAACACTTGTAGTATGAAGAACAACTTTATTAGTTGACCGACACGTTTCAGCTTGTGGCCTTTATCAGGGTCATCATAAAACACATTACAAACAACATTTAAATAAGTTTGGTATGAAAAAAGGTAAAATAAAAAGTTGAAAAAAATATAAAAGACAACCAATCATATACATCCAGACACATATCAGCCAATGGGGCATCTACAAAGATAGGTTGGATATATGGTCATGTGGCTTCAGGCCAATCGTTGTCCAAGATTAACAGAGGCAAGGGGAGTGTTCGAGAAGGGACATGGGTGACACCATGTTTGGTCCATTAACTAGAAAGGTGCAACTAGGGGGTTATTTGTTTTATTTGTCATAGTTTCTCAGTTTTATTGATTTATTTTGAGTTCTGCTCTTAACAGTCTTGTTGTCTCATTATTTGAGCATATTTTACGGAGGAGGATTAAGGTCACGTGAAAAATTTGAGTTCTGAGTTTCAAGTCAGAATTCTGAGATTAATGTCATGATTCTGACTTGACAGTCAGGACTAAAATCAGTTTTTCACATGTGGCCCTAATCCTCTGCTGTAATATTTTATTATCTTTGTAATTTTATTTTGAGAAAACACATGCAAACAATGCTCTTCCTATCAGTGACCTCATTCACCTACAGTATCTCACTTCCTATCCCTCCACCACCCTGCCTCCCATCTCAAGTGGCCTCTCAGGGCACACAGTGGAGTTAATTAAAGGGGAGGGGTGTGGTGTACGTCCAGGAATGTGAATACAAGCAACTCTCCAAGCCAGCAACATACAGCAGTGCCTCACATCCAGGCCGTTTCCTCAGTCACTGCTTCATCAATAACCTTCCTCCAAAGCTCCAGAGGTGAGCAATAACGCTGACAGATGATGTTTAACTTGCTGTTGGGCCCTTAAAGACGCCTCAATCATTGTCACTGTTTGCATTATTTTTGGCATCCCAGAACTACAGCTTGCTCATAATCTCCCTGTGTCATGACCTCGACCCGCAACTCCGGGGAAACATTCCGGCCACCGCAAGCACAATGAGACAGAGAGACATGAGGGGGATGAGAGGAGGAAGGATCTCTAACCACTTCCTTCCAATAACCATTAATGAAGCAATGTGTGTTACGGAGCAGGGCTACTGAGCAAACACAGCAGACCTCAGTCCACACACATGGTCAACACATTTCCAGAAACAATGATACTGACACTGAAAAAGGAAACACTGACAGAGAAAAAGAACTAGTTTTCTGGTAGTACAAATACTAGACAGAAATGTCTATAAGATTCTTGTTTCTGTTTTTATATTACTGTAGATGGACGATGTACACAGAACGTATATATTCAAGTATCTCTCCCTGTAGTGGAATAACATCAGATGAAAATGAAATACCTCAGTACTTGAGTAAATAGTTACTTTTCAACACTGAACATGACCTTAACTTATTGCGCTGCATAGGACATTTACTACTATCATGCTGTACCTTTGCATTGCTCCTGTACAGTCAGCCAGTCTCTGAGAAGGAGCCCTGTAGGAAGAGGATGACCAAGATATCATATATGTGAGAAAGCACACGTCTACTCACTCACATATTTCAGTCAGCCAACTCACGTGGAATAGATTTAATGTGAATATAGACTACTGTATACAAAGCTGATTTAGGCATGTAGGTTCTGACATTGTCGCTCCCCACAAGGAAACATAAGTTCAGTACAGCAGGGAGTGATGGTACTAATTTCCTCTTTAGGAGAAGGTAGAATCTACAGGTGGAGGGGTTGAAGGTGGGGCTTTTGAAACGCTGTATGAATGGCAGCAGCTAGCTGCAGTAGCAGTGGCAGCATAGCTTGGTGAGTGGTATGGCAGCAGGCATGCGGCAAAAGTGTGAGCAGAGCACTGATGGCTTAAACACACATGGGACATTGAAGGAAGCATACCATGTGAGCGAAGCAAGCGTCAGCTACCTTGAGGTTGAAGCCAATGAGGAAGTACCTTACAGTGCCACCGCTAGGTGCTCCAACTGACTCCCATTCAAAAAGCTTCAACTTCTCTCTAGAAATACCAAGTCAGTCATTTTTTTTCAATGAAAATGACTGACTATTGATCACTGACTGATTATGGTCTCAATCTCTAAATTCAGGCCCTCTGATAAGTGTGCTGGTGGTCATTTTGGAAATTATTGCTCTGTTAATAAGATTTGAAGACTTATAGTAGCTTTGATGTCTGCTGTGTGGATGCTGATAGACAGCTGTGATTGACAATTGGCTCAACTCCCCGGCTCCAGGACGTGCACTAAGTCGCACTGTTGTTGCAATATTTCACTAAGTTTAATGTTACTTGATTATGATACCTGCCCTCTTAGCACAATTTAGATAAAGTAGCTAATGTAAACCCAAGGGTGCAGCATTCCAGTAAGCTAGCATTAGCTTGGGCCAAGGTGGTTCCTGAGCATGAAAGGCAACATTGCACACTATTTGGAAGGTCCTGGCTCCAAGTGGAAAAGGTGACACTGCCACTCTGGGCTTCAAACCATCTCCAAAGCAAACCAACAGGCAATGTCACACCTCGCTATGTCCCTCTTCATATAAAGGCTGTGGAGTGGAGTGGTGACTTGAGCTACCTGAACTATTGTGCAGGCCTTGCTACATGAAGGATGAACAGTGGGCAAGAGATCAAACAGTTGGTTTCAGCAGGTCCTCCAAATGAAATGACAAAATAGGAAGAGTTTAGACCTAAAGGTTCATTCTTGACCTTGGAAATAGTATTAAAACTTAACTCAAGTTCCACTTAATAGCTTTATTCAGAGCTTTTGGCCGCATCTCACGGTCATCCTCCTGGATGAAATATGTATCTATGATCCAAAAACAGCTTCAGAACAAAAGCATGAAAGGATGTCTTAAAACTTTTCTCAGGACGAGGGAGATGGATATCGATGGCCAAACAGCAATGGACCTCAGCCAATCAGGAAATGTCACGTTGAAGGATATGGAGTGGTTTGAAAGAGAAAAGTTGGTACAGTCCACTACAGTCACATTTTCTTTTGTCAAGCAATGAGTCCTGTGTAGTTTTCTGCCCTGTGCTAGTAGATAACCCCACTAAATATAGAAAATAAGATATTTTATAATGATGGAAGAATGGCAGTAATTATTATGTGGTTGAAATACTTATGTTAAAGTAGTGAGATGCCTTCTCCAGGGGTTTTAAATTGAGCGTTTACACATGTGGAAAAATTAGAGTTGAAGTGTAAAAATAGATTTGGAACCGTGCATAAAGTGGGGGCGGAGTGAGAGCAGTTGAGTATGTGAATAATAGGAAGTATTTCTCAGGCAGTTTGGGGAACAGTAAATGCATCACTACATCAGTGAATCTACTCTGAGCTTGTGATCTAAGACAAACCTCACTGAGCTCTCCTTGTGAAGGCAGTCCTACACAGTGACTGCTTAATGAGCTGATGCCTCAATTAATCATTCCATAATTACACACAGAGAAACCTGAATGAATGAAAAGTGGGCTCTGCTTTCATCTGTGTTAATCTGGCCCTTTGTCTCCAACTAGTCCTTGCATGCATAGTAGTAGCGAGTAGTAGTAATAGTAGTAAAACGGTCATATCTGTCTAAAATTAGATCATTTACGGTAATTAGTCTTTAGAAAAGTAAATTTTTTAATTGTTTGGGGAACACTTAGTGTTAGGGTCCTATACTTTCCTACAGCACAGCAGATCGGCTGAACATGCAAAAAATTAAATGTGTCTATATGCATACATACAACTCAACATAAATTGTGAATAAAGTTACCAATAATAAACTTGGGTTTAAATGGAGCAGTTCTTTCAGGAACTGCTTATAAACTCAACACAACTAAACTCTCTTTACATTCCCTCTGTTTTCACCATATTTACTACTAAATTACATAATGCTTTCCATTAAGTTATAGACCTGTAAAATAAAGCCAAACATTTTTTGCATTTCCCCCTTGTCTCCCTGTGTGATATCCCACCTGACAACACTGCCAAATGAAGGGACACCCACTGTCTGTTACTGCTGCTGATGGCAGAGGGGAGTGTTTTTACTCATGCACCACCAGGAATTGAGGAATTTCAATCACTCTGTTATTTGGCTTAAATTATCCAACAATATACAGGCTGTATATTGACAGTAAGTTAACAGGCTACATTTGTTATAACTGTTCAGTTAGCTTGTGATTTAATACCATTTCAGTATGTTTATTTATCTTAAAAAGAGCAGGACCAGGTTTTTCAAATTAACATAAAGGGAATGGGATTCACTATTTACTATGAAACAACTGATTTGCCTCCTATATTGTTGTTGTTGTTGTTTAGGTGTGTGATACAGGGTCAAGAGTAAGATCACCAAAGTTACAAGAATATATTATTATTATTAGTCTTGGTTTTATTTGTCCAGGTAATGGGTAATGTGTGTAATTTGGGTGAATTAACCCTTTAACATGGATTTTCCAAGGAGTGGCAGCAAACAGAAAGCTAAGATCAAAGTTCTATTTATTGATAAAATGAAAGACAGTACACTGTGAGTCAGATGAGGTTGAGTGAGTCAAGAGGAGGTGGTGGGGGGGAGCTTGCGGAGAATCCAGCTTCTCAGCAGCTCCATCTCAGGCTGGGAGAGCTGGTGGTAGAGACCTGAGAAGGAGTGGAAGGTGGTGGTCATCCCTGCCTTCCTCAGCAGCACTGACGTGTCCTCTCCCCACTGATGAAGCACCAGGTCATCACTGGTCCCATGACACTGGAACAACTCAGGGAGGGAGTGTCCTCCTCGGATCCGCTCCTCCACGGCCTTCGTTACACAGAGTCACAAAACTTATCCACGCTGTTTGATTTCATTATTTCATCAAAGGTGCAGCATAATCTTTAATATCTTTAAGAAACCAAAAAAACTGTCAGCAGTAATGTCAAATATGGTCGCTTTGTAGTGAACTGGCTACAAGACACAAAAACACGGTAGGATCCTTTTAATGTACTCACAAATGACAGTTTCCATTGATTTAACATACAGTAAATTGATGGCTGCTGTTGTACCTGAAAAGCAACAGAGTCTTTGTTGAGGAAGCTGGACAGTGCAAAAACTCCAGCTACGTCAGGGTGATACCGACTGCCCAGGTGGAGTGCCATGGCTCCGCCCATGGAGAATCCCCCTTTGATTAGGGACAAAAAGAGAAGAGATCAATTGCTGTATCAGCTACAAAGATCAACTGAGATCCTGGGAAAATCTTTCTATGTATTAGTACAATAAGCATATAAAGTCACAACGTAAATACACTCATTTCCATAGGAGTAACAGGAGCTTACTCAGGGCACTTTATGCAGTCAGAGGTGGAAAATACTTCACTTAAAAAAACATTAAGATGAATAGAACTCCTCAGTTCCACATCATCAGCTTTTTTTGCCTTGGAATAAGCAGCCGTTCATGAGTCTGTCCTTAATCTCACACATCTGGGCACATCTGGGCACACTGTGTACATCTGGGAAAGTGTGCAAGTACCCATCATCCTGTCAGAGAGCTGAGGGAAGAGGGAAAGTTTGAAAAAAAAGAGGGGGATGAAGAGAGGGAGGAAAGGTGGAATTCACATGCCTGGCCTGACCAATCCAGAATGAAACTGACATGTATAAGTTTAATGAAACTGCACTGTTTAGTAGTGTCCAGTGTTTGTGTGTGTGTACATACAGTACTTGTTTAAAGCTATTCATGTGAAGGAGATAACATCTGATTCCTAAATGATAAACCTGGGTTGTAGCAGAAGCAAATTAATAATACACACAGAAAAGTAAAACTATGTAGTGCTGCACTTTCATACAGCTGTTTGGATAAGGAGTGGTCAAAACTGAAGCAGCATACACTGAGATATCCTGACTTTTAGTCCCTGGTATGGGTCAAGCTCCAAAAACACTGGATCCTACATTTCCCATAATGCAACTGATTTCCGATGCAATGCAAATCTTTTAATTAGACCCTCCCTGTCTTTTAAGCTACCACATCTTTCAAACTCCATGTTCCCACTCTGTAATGCACAACTTTCCATGAACATTTGGGCTCTCCAAACCCAAGCTGAGATAACCCCAATAACATCACAATGACATCATCAGGATTCTTTTCTCAGAATATACAAAACTCCTCCAGAGCCACAAAAGACATCAGATAACAGGCTGAGTACAACTCCCTGTGATACTTCAACTGATAACTGATGTGTAAGATTGGTGGGCATTCTGTGGGCAAGTGTTTGCTGTTGTAACAACAGATAATGAATGACAATATAGTAAAACACAGTTGTAATAATATAAAATATCTCATCATAAGAGAAGTTATAATTGCTGACAAATACTGTACATTAATAAAGACTTAAAACGTCCTTATATCTGCTTATAATTATATTAAAATGTATTATAAACTACTTTGTAATTGTTTGCATACTGCTTACAAATGCTAAATAGGGGCTAAATAGGGAGACATTTTATAGTATGGTTATATTGGCAAAAAAATATATGATATTATTGTACTTATTGAAATAAGATCAATCTCAAATGGCATCAAAAATATTGTGTGCAGTGATGGTTTGTTGTGTTGCTGTCGTTCACTGCCTGTTGAAACATTTTTCAATAATTGTTGAAATCAGGTGCCCACATTGGACACTTCCATTGTAAGGTCATTATGAAGGGATCTTCTAATGGTCAGTATGAACAAGAGGAATGATTACAGCAAGAAAAAACTGTTGCAATGTTCATTTGGGCTCCTGACTGCTGTTTTAAGACAGACTTGAAAAACATTACAGTGTGTTAGCATGTTAACATAAGGGTTAGGGTGTAATGTCAAATTTCCCACTCAAGACATTTCTTCCACAATTCCTAAATGACCAAATAAAAAAAAATTAATATCAGCTAAAAAACTGTTTTAATGTTTTAAATATTGATATCAGCCTCAAAAGTTTGTAATGTATAATAAAAGAAGGACCAAAAACTACAACTTGCAATGTAAAATAAGAATGAGCTGTAAAATGATGAGAAAAGACGTGAATCTACTTGTTATCAACATGTGTTTAACATATTTAGCTGAACTAGTCTGCAGTGTGTGTATAAGATTCCTTCTCTGCACACTGAAACATAGCCGCCTGCGGCCGGCCTCCTCAAAAACCTTTTCCATGGAAACTTCTGGCACTTGTCAGTCCGTCAGCCCGGGAAGTGGACTCTGGGTACACGGCGCTTCGTTTCTGCAGCGCTGCCGAGTGACTCCACTGAGTATTTATAGTTGATGACAAAATGTTATGATTTAGTAAGATAATATTTCAGCAGTTTCCCAGGAGCATGTGTTTTTTCACTCACTTTCTCTGGAGTTGAGTTTAGGGGCTTTTCTGGCCCTCGACACTGAGTCTTTCACACAATCTTCTCACCCCTCCAAACTGTTCCTATATAGTTATACATTCAGGGCTCGGAGGTTAACCCTTTTCCCACTGCTCTCAGCGGTTTCTCCTTTCATGTGCAGCCATCACTCGCTGACATTAAAACACTCGATGGCCTCCCATATGTTTCCTGTGGGAACTCTTACCTTGCTTCAGCCATTATGTTTATAGTACTTGATCCGAGTGGTTTCATTTCATTGTTATTTATATGTTAACTTGATAAGCAGAATATTTGAGGCAAAAAGCTTTTCAGGACCTGAGAATCCCCCCCCTGAAAAGCCTTTTTTATTTTCTGTTGGCAGCATATGAAAGAACATGGTAACCTGATGAGTTGCATTCTTCATTTTATATCATGACAGAGGGAGTGAGGAACAGCCAGGCTGAGATGGACTGAGGTGTGTGTGTGTGTGTGTGTGTGTGTGTGTGTGTGTGTGTGTGGAGGGGAGGACGAGAGGAGAATACAGAGGAAAAAGGATACAGTGAGAGAGAAAGGGAGTGAGAAAACAGAGACAGAGAGGGAGTGGAAGGCTGACAGATGGCACCCTCACTGTCCTACACACAAGGAATCAGGGAGCTGCTGACATGGGCGCTCCATTCCAAACAGTGCTTGGTTAGTTACTGTTGTCCACATCTGATACAATGGACATGTTAGATTTGATATTTATTGTGTTTCTATTTTATTACAGTACAAACATACTGTTGTCTAAGGATCTATTTAAGGAATAGTTCAACATTTGGGAAATACATTTATTAGGTAGGTATCCATTACTCTAGTGTGTTACCTCAGCCAGCTAGTGTTGCTGCTAGTCTCCTTCACAACAGCCTATAATGCAGCATTTCACTTATATATGTGAATAAAAAATAGCATGTGTGAATGTGAAGAATAAGTTTGGCACATCAGGGCAGGTGACTGAATTCTGACGTCCTAGTTGGCAAAATAAAAAGATTTGTGAAATTCTCAGTAATAAACAACGACTCCCATGGTGCATTTTAACAAGAAGCATCCGATAGCAAAACTTAAATCTCTGTAAAGTTTGTCGCTAACAGTAGACAGAAGTTAAAGATTATGATGTTGAGAAAATTGGTCTGCAGTATGAATCAGTTTACTTTTAATTTCTGGCTCACTTTTAAGTGAATTCAGGAACTATGGTGTCACATTTTGTTTATAACTGCAACAATGAAGCATTTAGTAGTCATTATACTCTGATTCCTGGTAGAAGTTAACTACTAGTCCCAAGATGAATTTCAGCAAGAAACAGCCAATCACAGAGCTTAAAATTTGGGTCACATGCGTCGCTAACAGCAGGCAGAAGCTAAAGATTACAATGTTGAGAAAACTGATTTTACAATTTACAGAGTCAATCATTTCCAGCTAACTTTTGAGTAAATTCAGCAAATATGACGATACGTTTTGTTTACAACTTCTGCGACAAAGCGTTTAGAATTCATTACCCTCTGATTCGTGCCCATGGCTTCTCCTTCCATAGCAACCGTGGCCGAGACTCATGGGTATTCGGTATTCTTAGCTGTCCACCAAAATCACAGAAAAACATTATTTCTCAGAAACAAAATTGAAATGATGTAAACTGGTGGTCAGGATATAAATCTGTAGGGTTATAATGTTACATTATCCAGGGGAGATGCTGAATTTCTGTGTTCAGTAATATTGATGATATCCTTTAAAGAAAACTTGAAATGGGAATATAGAATGGGGAAAAACACTTTTGAAAAGTGTTTCTGAAGTTCCAAAAACTCCAACAGAGTGAGACGTCTTCTCTCTAGGGGACTGCATCACACTTCTCCAGTTCAGCTTTCATTCATGTCAGATCTTATATTTAATAGTTTTGAACCACAACCTTGCTCAAAGTCAGAGGGGCTGCACCTGTCATTTTAATGTGTCAGATAACAACAAACAACTCTGCATCTCTTTTGCTGCTATGTAAATATAAGCATCAGATCAGACTCAGTATTAAAGCCAGAAGAACGTGATCAGGACATCCCAACATATTCTCTTCCTTTCTAAGAGAGTGATGAGAAGCTGGATATCAGTCTCATGTCTGTGTTGGGAGCAGAGCTGCAATCAGAATATGTTTAGCCTAGCTTAGCATAAAGACTGGAAGCAGTGGGTAACATCTCTAAAGCTCAATGATTAACATGTATACTGTTTGTTTCACCCAAACAGTCGTGTCAGAGTGTGGTGTGAGTTGTAGTAGTCAGGGTACAGTTGCCAGGTTGTGCCTATCTGGGAAGTGAATGTGATCAAATTGCTGCTTTTCTTTACAAGATAGGTTTGGGTTTTAATACAATACTGACATGCCATTATGTACATGGAAATAGGTCTCGAACAATGTAACAATTCCTACTCTCCATAGTACTCTGAAAGTATTTGACTGGAAAATTCCTCCTCAAATTCACAGTCCATCATAACTACAGAGTAATAATGTGTTTCTTCTTCACTGTTGGTAACATGTGAGTAATAATTCCAGCAAACCTACATGCAACTAACAGATTGTATCTTGCTGCTGGAGCTCGCCAAGGAACTTCCTTCCAGGGAACCAAAAAGAGGGTATTTCCTACTAAATAGACTACTAAGATTCTCAAGCTTCATATTAGTTTCAGCTGAACGTTGGACGCTGTTTTATACACAAAACCAGGTCTTTTGATTTTGGCCTTCATCTCTTTGAGTGTATTCACCTTCTGGTGGAATACCTTCAGGGTCAGTATGGAGAGTAGGAATTGTTATAGCGATCATGACCTATTTCAACGTACATAATGGCACATCAGTATTGTACTAAGACAGACTTGAAAAAACCCAAACCTATCCTTTAAGGCCATGAAAACTTATTTTCTCAATCAGCTTCTTACTATGACTGACGTAGTCCTACATGAGACAAGTTTTGGTTATTTCACATTAAACATTTCTGCATTTCCTTTTTTTCCCCTTCGAGCTCTTCTCACCGGTTTGAGGTGGGCAGGGCATAGTTCTGAAAAGGTGGCGTCACATACTTCCATGCCCCAATCAGGATTTAGCAACATTTGAATGTGATGACAGTAGGTGGGTTGTTCAGCCACTGTCAGTCAAATATAATCAAACCTGATGAAGATTAGTTCTCTAGTGAAATTTAAGTTATGGTGTCTTTAGCTTCTGTACTGTGATGTATCTCACAGTTAAACAGAATATACGGTTGGTGTAATATCACAGTAGGGATTCAAATCCTTGAGATTTGATTGGACCGCTAACTGGACCATCATGACTGAGCACATACAGTGAGATTCATGGCCTCCAAATACACCTCCCTCAGCTGTTATATCAGGAGGAAGACGAGAAGAAAGAAATGAATAAATGAAACCTAAGCCACATTCTTTTAGAAATGAAAACAAGGTTTTGCTTACTGATATACTGATATCCAAACACACACTTCCCCCTGTGATACTGCTCTGCTAGCTACTATGGGTGTGTTTTTTTATGATGGGTGCACTTAGCTTGTCACCCAAAATCACATTTCATTGGATACATTTTTGCATATAGAAGAGAAGATTTTCAGACTTTAACATGTAGCAGACAAAACCAGAGTCCTACCGATGATCATCCTGTGTTTGGGAATCCCTGCGTTGACCTCATCCTGAATGATGGACCCTAAGGTGCTGCACATGGCATCTATGGACTCTAGGTGCTCTGGACAGTCCCGTGAGATCTTGTGACGGTCAAACCAGACAGTAGACAGAGCCCCACGCATGGGTGTGTATGGCCTGATGGCATTAAGACAGGGGTCAGAGGTCAGCTACATGACTACAGTTCAATGGTAATTCATACTGCAGTACTACAGGCAAACTTATTTAGTGAATACATTAAGTGTAGTGTTAGGTGGCATGTTTTCCCTCTACACCAATGGAAAATACCACAACAAGGAACATCTGTTCATTCAAAGCAGAGAGTATTAAACAGAATGCAGTTTGCATGTTTAGTGACAATTTTATGAGCGTATCTAAATGTTCCATTTCAGTAAATGAACACCTCATGAATACCTCAACCTGTTTGGTCAACACTTCCACATCATTGCCTCACATAATTGCTTTAAAAATATTGTCACATTATTCTCAGAAAAGGGATTTGATTATAAAACCAAAACATATGGATATTAGTTCTAGACAAATGTTGCTCCACAAGTCACTGTCCTCTAACACTTGATTGTCTTGCCTCGCTTGTAAGTTGCTTTGGATAAAAGCGTCTGCCAAATGGCTAAATGTCAAATGTAAATGTAATGTGAACCAGCTGCAGACCTACCTAGCTGGAGCTGTAGGGTAAATAACTCTGATGTGGGCGAAGGCCAGATCTGGTACAATCACATCTCGGACCCAGGCTCTTAATCCTTGCCCAGTGTCACCTACACATGGACAGAAAACACAGTCACAGTTCTGGACTGTTCATTCAACCATAAAGACTGCATGATGATACTGTATGTGAATCCTGGAAGATGATATATTATTTGTTTTAGTTATTTTTATACTCAACTTGATGTACCAAAACAGGCATGTTTGACACTGTTGTGCCCTTATTAAATGTTTTATGCAATGTACTGCCGAGACCAACATCTCCATTAAAGCAGAAGGTATTTAAAAATCCTTACACAGTTGATATGATCGCAGCTCTATCTGCAACACTGAATATGAATACTGGGCTTTCATAGGAACGTTCACACAACAACACTAATTAAATAATAAAGATATTTCTATACCACAGTTAAGTGTTGCCACTGTTAAAAGTATTTGTGTTTAAATACAGTTAAAGATTTATATTTCTTGGTGGAACACAGAATATTCTGTATGACAGCAGAATAATGGGAGGAATAACGTAAATAATATCATTCTTTCCACTTTCAATTAATTTTCAATACTCAAATGTCTATTGTGAAAAGGGTCTACTCTCTCACCAAATAACTCCCCATTTAGGCTAAAGGATATGGACTGTGAAAATGTGAATGTTATTATGTCTTTGGAGCCATTTCCAAACGTGGCCACACCATTCGGGGCTCTATGGAGCTCTATCGCACAGAGGAATAAGATATACCCACACATTAGGCCTACTTGTAAGTAGGATGAGTTGATTGTTGGTTTAGCTCTGCTAATGAGATTTGTTGACAATAAACACAAAATATAAAAAACCACCAGCCTTATCCTTTAACATCCTGGTCAGGTAACAGCTCCTCGTCTGTTTGTGTTAATAGTGAATTTTGAGTGTTTCCTTCTTGTATGTAATGCAATTCCCAGGTGCTCCTTGGTGCAGGACCTTCCTATGATCACGCCTTAACACAATGTGAGTTCATGACATCATTCTTCATGTATCCCCAGTCAAAAAGTGTATAACTCAAGAGATCATTATAACATGCATATCAAGCAGATGTTACATACTATGCAGAAACTCAGAGACTCTTTTACTGAATCATACTGATAGAATCAAATAGATAGATCAAGCCTTCACCCAAAACATGTTGAGGGTCTCTATGGGTGTTATGGGCAAAACCTCACATCTGTACATAGCTACAGATGTAGAGGAAGCTTGAAACACTCTGCTTTCATTCTGGATTTTGGCATAGCTACTTTTATATATCATGCACCAGGATGACAACTTAACTAAAAACATAACATTCAAAACATACGTGATGAGGAATATAATTGTTTAAAATGTGCAAGGCTATCATTTCTGTTATGTCTATCAGGTCTTCAATCTTTTTCAGATTTTATATGGGCTTGCTGACTGTGACTCTGTGTATTTCCATGTGAACTATTTTATGCTGCCATTTTGCACAATTATACATGTAAGCTAAGTGTTTCACTAAAACTGATGACTCTGAGGATGGATGCATTTTCTTTATACAGAACAATACAGTTGTGCTGCAGTGAGGGTTTCCATAATGACCACACTCATCACATCATGTTAACAATAAATTAACGTAACATGAACTCCATATCAGAGGGGACTGGTGGTGTTTTAATCACTTTAAAATGAGTTTCAGTACGAAGAGGAAACGTCCCGCCATTAAATGGCACTTGACTTCTGATATACATCTTCTACTCTCACAGTGAATTGAACAGCATAGGACCGAAGAAGTCAGTGTACAGCTTCTTTTAAACTAGCGGTCATAAAGTCAGTAAAAGCGCAGGAGAAAACGCATGACAAACTGCAGGAAGCAGCGTTTTAGTCAATAAGCGAAATTACGACACAATCACCAGAAAACCCCCAATAAATGAGACGTTATGGAGCACCTGAGCCATGCAGGAAGATTACGGAGGCGGAATGTTTCCCCGTTGGAGAAATGACACACTTCTGTAGCTTCCTCACAGTAGCCATGACAGCTTGAAGAAATCACGCGAGAGTGTCAGACTGCACGGGAATGACTGCGATTGGCTAAATCCAGGGAGCGGTATGGGTAAAGCAACAATAACCTATAAAATAAACACAACACAACATAACACAAAAAGTAAAACTCACAATTTATACATACGCGCGCGCGCGCACACACACACACACTCACTCACACACACACACACACACACACACACACACACACATATATATATGTGAGTTAAAAAGAAAGGTAGAAAATGATATTTTTGTCCTTCATTTTGAAAAATGTAAACATCCAACAATGGATTAATTAATTGGTCATAACTATTATTAAAACAACAGTTTAGTTGTGCTACAGTGGAAAAGGAAAACAACCTTTCCATTTCTTGTAAAGTCTCAAGGATTTATGGTCTAACTGTATATAAAGTACTTGAAACTAGCTCCACCTCCAGTAGCTACAACAGTAACATGCTGCTCTAACCTTGATGCTTCAGTATTAATAGTATAATTATGTCATATATAATAATATATCAGTCAGAGGGACCAAACCACTTTTACTGCAATACTTTTTAACCACAATTTTCTCTGTCAGAACTGGTTCTGGTTCAGATGTGCTGTCTGACCAGTCAGAAATCAAATGTGTTTATAGTTGTTCTGAATGGCCAAAATCCAAAATTGGGCCAAAAGCTCCCATAGGTGTTCAGTTGGGTTGATATCTGGTGACTGTGGGCCATAGCATATGATTCACATCCTTTTCATACTCATCAAACCATTCAGTGACTCCTTGTGCCCCATGGATGGGGGCATTGTCATCCTGGAAGAGACCATTCCCATCAGGATAGAAATGTTTCATCACAGGATAAAGGTGATGACTCAGAACAACTTTGTATTGACTTACAGTGACCCTTTCCTCTAAGGGGACAAGTGGACCCAAACCATGCCAGCAAAATGCCTCCCACAGCATAAAAGAGCCACCAGATCCCCTTTCCTTTAATTTGTCACCCGTCTGTATGTGTTGGTGAGGACCAACAACTGCACCACGATGGTCTACATCAACAGGCAGGGCGGAGTTTGGTCTGCTGCCCTGTTTAAGATGGCAGAGTACCTGTGGATGTGAATCTCGGAGCATCTGTTGTTGAATACTCTCCAGGGGCTGGCAAACAGGGGGCTGGCCTCATGTTGTGGGGCGGACACCTGCCAGACAAGTGGAGGCTTCAGACTGAGGTGGTGAAGGAGATTTGGGGAGGTGGAAGTGGATCTGTTCGCCAACCAGCGCAACACCCACTGCCCACTGTGGTTCTCTCTGATGCCGTAAGATGAACCACCCTTGGGGGTGAACGTGTTTCCACATATGCAAGGGGTCAGGGGGCAATGCCCCGTGATGTGTGCCTCTACCCCCCAGTGGAAACTGCCACTGGTGCTTAAGGCTCTGGCGAAGGTTCCTCATTAGTCTCTGGTGCGCTCCACTCTGAAGGCATTGTCATTCAAGACAGCTTTGCTGGTTGCTCTGACCTCAGCTAAGAGAGTGTGTGAGCTAAACGTCCTGTCGGTTTACCCCAGCTGCATGCTGCTTTGTGGTGACCACAGTGGAGTTCCTTTTAGACCAAGTCCCTCCTTTGTTACCTTTCAGGTTAAGGGTTATTCAGCTTAATGCATTTAGGCTGCCACTCCATGCAGGGTACAGGGAGGCAAAATTGCATCTGCTTAATTCGTGTGTTGGCATACTATGTTTAATGCACAGCCCCCATCAGATGCACAGAGCAGTGAGCAGAACAGTGTGGGTGGTAAAGCCCTATCCAGGAAACACTTTGCTAGGTGGCTTTGTAAGTGCATCTTCCAAGCCTATAGGCAGGTGGTAAGAGACCCTCCCACTGTGGTCCATGCACACACACACGCAGCATGTCAGTGTTGGTGGCCTTGTTTAGTGATATGAGTGTTGAGGAAATATGCACGGCAGTATCATGGTCTATGCCCTGTCTGTTCATATGTTCATATATGTTCTATCTCTTGGACCTGTCGGACTCTTTTCTGTGCTCACTGGAACGACTCAGGACCAGTGAAAGGGGTGCTGTTGCTTGTCCATCCATTTCAGTTGCATACTAATTGGGTTGGCTGGGGCCTCCTACTTCTCTGCCAAGGTGGCCTGGGTTACAAGAAGTAGGTGGGCTGTGGCGACTAAACTTTAGCTGGTCAGGATCAGTGAAGCTGGGTCTGATGTCATGTCGCAACTGGGCATTCATTCATCGGGCTCCACCCACTGTACCCATGGAGTCCAGTGGAGGGTGGAGCCTGTATGAGATAGAGTGAAAGTTACAATATTGTAACCCTAGTTCTAGTAGCACAGGCGGGGCCCTCCACCTAGGGTCCCTGCCACTCTTACACCACTCGCTGTAGAGTGGTCTTGCTGCCTTATATACTGTGGGCTCCACACATATTCGGGTATACACACTCTGCTTGGCTGGCTACATTTATGCAAATTTCAGTGGAGGAATATGTGCATGTGATTGGAGGAGAGTATTACCCATAGAATCCAGTTGAGGGCTCTGCCTGAGTTAATAATACTAAGGTTACAATATTGTAACCTTTATCACACCCCTACTGTCCATGGGTGTAACAATAGACATTTGCAGAATGTTGTGTATATTTCTGCAATTAATAATTCTAATAATAATTAACTGCAGAAATATAATAATATGCATTTATAATAATAATCGGTTTTAGGAAAATGTGCATAGACATAAACTGTTAAGCTATTCACATTATCTGAAACTGACATAATATGACAACAAGGTAGATAAATGAGTGACTGATTGACACAGTAGGTCATAACATCTAAGCAAAATATTATTTTGTGCACTTGTTAATTTTGTAAGGCACCTTTGTAAGTACCTCACTGCTGGTGTTATCTTGATAAATAAAGCCTGTTTCCAGCACTGTGTCATACAGTATGTGGTGATCTAATGGAATGTCTGGATCTACATATCAGTTTGAACACATTTGAGTGTCTTATCTTGTATAAACCTTGGCCTCTTTAGCTTGGATACTGGTCATTTTCCTCAGCCTTGCACTCAGAGGACCACACAAACAGTGTCTCTGGTTTGAACCCCCACTAATGCTACTGAGAGTAGAGGGAACACTGTCTTTATAAGGCCTGAACCAAATCTAGTTACTGTTTGCCGTCATTATCTTGTGGATATTAATCTGCAGGTGTTATGTTTTATAAATTGTTTTTTGTATAATTTAAGTTATATCATATAATTTTATAATGTACAATCTTGTCATGGCTCATCATATCACACCACCATGTGGAATATTAATACTTTTATTAACCTCATCTGGGCACCACCTCCTTCATTTTTAATGTCCAGAGGAAACATTAAACCTTGAATTCAATTCTCAATTTGGTCAATTAATCAGTCTCATAACTGGAAATTGTTGTCCAAGAAGTGACCTCTGTTTACTCAAAGAAAATGACGACAACTCCTTAGGATAAATGAAGACATTTATTAATAGCTAAACATCTTGACGTTACAAGATAAACCATATGATATAAACAAAAAGAATAATAAGGCTTATAAATGATACTAAAATAAAATAAAGAAAATTATTGAGAAATAGTATCTCAAAGTGTGTGACTCAAGGCTAACGTATTGCAGTGAGAAATGCTAAAGGAAAGCTAATTCAACTTCTCTAAAGAAATAATCTTTTAATTTTAACGTTATTCAACATCAAGCCTTGCTTACAAAGCCATGTTATGTCTTGTCAGAGTCAAGCTGTGTTCAGACTGCTCTGGAAAGAGTCTTTAGGTTGGCTTAACTTCCAGTTTGCTGTACTGCTCTCAGCAAGAAGGCAGAATGCAGTTTCAAGCGTCACTATCTGCTTCCAAGCAACATTTCAGTTTGAATGGAGAATTCAGGCTTTGGCTGGCTTCTTGTATCTTAGTTGAGTGCTGAATAAAGTTGAATCTGACTACACTCAAATCCTTATTCAGTGGAAGTGTAGACTTCAAAATTAAGTGGATGAACGAGACTTAATCTTACAAGTAAAATTAAAACAAACTGAAATTGTTTCACTAGAAGATTAAAATACTTGGTCAAAAAACAAAGAAAAGCAATGTCTTAATAGAAGAATTGTGTCTTGGCTCATGAGTTTGTGGAGACCAGCTCAGAGGGAGATTCTATTTTTATCATTTTGAACAAGATAGGTGGAGTCTTGGGTGCGTTTTAAATGTATTTGTGTTGAATTGTTGATGAATATTCCATTTCTTTGTTTCAGGGGAACTCTTAAAGTGTGGCCGACTTGAGATAGCAAATAACTTTTCTTACACTGGTGAATTAAGTTGCAAAATTCACACTTCAGAGTCACTGAATACTTCATGTCACCTTGTACCATATATTGTAAAACCATTCAGAAAACAGCTCAGCATTATGCATTCATTTCATAAGTCAATCTTTCTATCAACATACCAAACATTAACATTCATAGTGACACTTCTCATGATTTTTAGACATCCAACCTTAATTGATTC
Organism: Thunnus albacares; assembly: GCF_914725855.1. Lineage (NCBI taxonomy): Eukaryota > Metazoa > Chordata > Actinopteri > Scombriformes > Scombridae > Thunnus > Thunnus albacares. The sequence goes on from NC_058113.1 coordinate 1,073,315, forward strand.
AACTTTCTCAAACCAAAAACCAAAAAGTTAAGCAATACTTATGTAATTAGATTAAACTTTCAGAAACATAATTTCAGATAAATTCAACATAACTCTTGCTTCATAATATAAAAACATTCAACAAGACTATTGTTTCATAATAAAAGAAAACGTTCAACCTGAAATTCCAAGAAACTTCATTCATTCAATACAACTACTTACCTAATTTAACTATTAAAATATAATTGTCTATGAGGTTAATAGATCAAAAGTTAAACACTTAGTTGATATTAAAATGCCATTGCATAGTTATCATATAAACATTCATGAAGTCTTAACAAAGAAATTCAAAATCTCATCACTAGAGGGTAGTAGTGTCACATGTTGTAAAAATGTAATAAAATCAAAAATTAATATCTCCTCACTAGATTATCACACAGTCAAAATTATACCATTCTTTGTGTATTTACAATACAAACAACATTACATAATTTCCATAATAATTAGATATTTAATTCACACAAATTCAGATTTGGCTCAGATTTCAAGAGACTCCATGAATGTCCTGCAGGAATGTGAGAGTTTCATGGTTTGAGTCTGTTTAGATAAGAAAAGGGGGTTTTCTGTCCACGTGTTATTATCTGGTCCTTTCTCCTGGTTCAAATGACCCCAAATGTCATTTACGCTTTTAGTTCAGTCCATAATTTAGTTATTGATCAGAAAATGGTCTCTCTCTTCATTCCTCACCATGTTGTTCTGATGGACTGAAGATGAGACCAGTTCAAGGAGTCATAGGAGCTTTTACCAGGTCTAGCACATGGCTCCTAACACTACTAGTTCATAAGGATTACAATAATTTTGGACCAGAATCAGAGGATACCAGATTTGAACAGGAGGCAGAAATGACTATTTGCAATATTCAATCACCACATGAGACAAGGAGCTGTGAACTGGTACCTTGTATTGTTTTTGAAAATAAACAAAATAAATTAAATAACCTTAAGTTCAGTGTATGGTTAAATTTCATGAAGATACCTCAGTTTCAATTCAGCAACAAATTATTTGTTTGGTTTTGAACCACTGAGTTCTTTTCAACTACTTTTCTGTTTGGGTGCACCCTACTATAGGTAATAGGTTATATTAGAACAATATCCTGTTCAATATTATCACTTCACAACACACTTCAACCTTAAAATAGTCCATTATTCACTGCTTCAGCAATAACAAAATCACTTTGACAAAGACAAAATAATACACCATATCAATAATATGAATACTCAGTCCACTCATTTAAACCAGTGATGGTTACGTATGGAGATAGATTTGTTTCATAATGATTTGTGTGAACACCTTCCACAAATACAAAAAAAGATCTGTAAACTCCGAAAAATATTTTGCAAATATAAAATGGATCTGCAAATACACAAACAAATTCCACAAATAAAAAAAAATATCTGTGAATACATTAAATTAATTTGCAAATAAAGGAAAAGCATTTGTAAATATCTTCCTAACATTTACAGCTTTCCAACAGTCATTTGTGAACTCAATTTTTATATGTGAATCGAAAAAACACTTGTGGATCTCAGTTCTACGTGTGTGGATTTGCTTTTTACACACACAGAGTTTTGAAACAAATTTTCCGCCAGTCCGAACGAAAATCCACTCGTATCACTCGGCCATTTTCGGATAGCATGTGATCGCCTGCTAATGATGTCATTTCCGTATTTCAAAGTAAGAGCACGCAGTCTTTCTATGAGCTGTTTTTTGTTTTTGTTTTTTTTCAGCGATAAGTAACGTGCATTCATTGTTTTATGTTAACATCATACAGTGAGTATTAGTGTGTGTTTATTTGTTCTATGTATATTATCTAGCTCACACTGTCGTATACATTTCTGTTTGAGTATGAAAGGCACGAGGACCTTGTGGGCAACGTTCAGCTCTCTAAAGTGGTGGCTTGGCTGCTTCTTCAGTTAGCAGTTATCAGCCACCTCATCCTTTATATTTGTCATTTACTCTTTCAGGTGGGTAAAAGTCACAAAGCACTTCACATCTTATTAGTACTGTACTCTTACTAATGTAGTTGTAATGTCTGTGCTGAACTGCACCGTTTTTAGTTCAGTTACATTGTTTCAGTGAGGCTACGTTAACTGTAGTAAGATATGACAAGTGACAGAATCCTGGTTAAGATCTTTGATAGAATGGTTGTTGGTGCTGATAGTTGTTTTGGTTTAGAAATGTCGTATTGTAGTTTTATTGTTCATTGTTAATATGTAGATTACACTAAACTAAGCTACTAAACCGGCATTGGTTCCCATGGCAACAGTAAACATTGCTGTTGGGGCTGGGGGAATGGAAGTGGGGTGGTTAAAAATTAAAAAAAAAAAAGAGGCAAGCAAAATAAACATTACTTAACTAAAAAAAAATAGACAAAGTAACATTGCACTATGAAATAAACACAAGTGCATATTTACTTGACTAGCAGCATCAGGTCCATTGACCCAGATCTCCTGATGATGTCACACAGTTATAGACGTATCCATTTGCTGTGACCACAGACAAGCTTTTGGCTCAGATTATGCTGGGTCTCTGGTGACTGTAAAAAAATATGCACAACCCAGTGAGATTACTGGCACTCATCAGTGTCGATTAGCTGTGGAAAAAGCATGGTGCTGAACTGAAACTATGTACTCACCCAGTGTGTTATCCTCATCCCGGAGCCATCAGACCTGGAGGATTAGAGGCCTGAGTGAAGGCCACTACTGAGGGTCAGAGGTGTTGATGAGGAGGCTGAGCAGGTATCTGCTGTTTCTGAAGCTCCAGCAGCAGCTACTTCATCCAGCTGTCTGTAACTCTGCTTTTACCAAGAAAACATATGATCACAGATGTAAAATACATTAATACGTTCACAAACATTTCTATCAGTTCTGCTGTTCCACCTGCTGCCCCATGGTTCTTCAGCAGTTGAATGGACCTGGACTGCACTGATTTCGGACAGAGAAAAGCAGAACTAAAGAAATCTGCATTTACTGAACCTGCAGCCTGTTATCGGAGCACAGGAGACAGACAAAATTAGGGGGTAGGGTGTAAGCATGAGAGAAATTAAATGAAAATAACACATTTCTGTGTATAAGGTAAATAACTTAGCCTCTAAACATACACTGGGTCGCTGGTGACCCGTACAAGCAAGTTGTAAGCAGCTTAGCATCATGCAGTAATGAATAAAAGCAAATTGGCACAATTTGACCACTTTGGCCACAAACATTTTGGAGAAGTTCATGGACATCAGTGACACCACAAACTAAAAACTTGCTCCTCTAAGGTTAGGCCCAGAGGTCTGGAATTTTATACAGTTGTGGTTGACAAGATGTAGAAGGTATATGGTGTTCTGCATAGTTCTGGCATAAAGTGTGTCCTAATTATTGTTGTTCAAATATTACTCATTATAGACGAGGACCAAAAACACTTTTTTAAAGTTTTATTTGAACTGATGTAATTTTGGTTGTGTTTTAGCCACATGCTAAACAAGCACATTTCCAGAAACTAGATGTTACTTTTCAAATGAAGCCTAATACATGCATTTTGGCCTTACAGTTATCTGTTACAAACTTTTCCATATGGGTATGCCAATTGGGCAAAAATTCCCACAAAAAGGTGGATATTAAGAGGTTAGTTAAATCTCATTGTGCACGTGTATTCTGAAAAAGGAAAAACAAAATAACTCTATGGTCTTGTATCTCTCTGGAAAGAGTCCAGATCAGTTTCTTAAAGCTCAGACAACAAGCTGCAGAATTCCCACACAAGTAATTTATATAACTCACACTTCAAATGTTACTAAGTTACCATTATCATTTATTTGCTGAGTTACATTGTGCACATCCGTGTCTAACTTACTGTTTATCAGACAAAGCCTGGCGTGTCTTTGTTTATCTGTCTGACTACATCAGATACAACAATGCTACACTGCTCATTCACAAATACAGTAGACAGAGCAGTATGGTAATTTGTTGTGGTTCGTTGTTGTTATCACCAATTAATATTTCTAATGTTACAACGTATATGTTATGAATATGACAAAAATTCAGAGATAAAACAACATTGTCTCTTACCGTTCATCTGGTTCCACAGTGAAGAAACAGCTGAAAAAATTTCAGGAAAAACTTACAGAAGGCCAGCAGATGAATATCAGCTTGAACAAAGAAGTCTTGCAAGTTTCATTTACCAAAAACAGGCTCCACTGGAGTGGTGGGTAGAGGCAGCGGGTCTGTCGGGCAGCTGAGTGAAGTAGAACCTGCAGAGAAGTACAGCCGTCAGGCTGAAACAGTCCGCAGAGGGAAACACAGCCAGGCGGTGGAGGAGAAGGCGATGACACAGCTTGTCATATTTGCAGAAATGTTCATTTCAGGTCAATGCCAATATTTGATTTTAAAGCCTTTATCAGATGATACTGATGATATGCTGATATTATCATGCATCCCTAATTTACTGTAATATTCCCCTTTGCTGCCTCTCATAGGCTTCTCAGTTTGTTTTTATATGTCTTATATGTGTGTTCTTCTTTTGTTCTTTTCTTTTATATAATACATTTTTCTTCTTGTATACGTTTTGAATTCTTTTAGTGTGCCACAGCTTTTAAGAAAATTTCTATTTTAGTACTTTCTTTACTAGAGGGCAATTTTTTTTGTAGAAAGTGATTACTATGGACAAAAATGTCTCATAGGCTTCATTTACATCTTCCACATAGACTTTATTCCAGTCTTGGTCCATTAGGTCTTTTTTGGAAGAGTTACTTGCACCTTGTGTTTTGTGTCTACTTAGGTTGTAAGTTTTAACATCCTTGTTGATCCTGATACAGCTCTGAATGACTGCAAGAACCGGCAGATGGTCACTTGTGTCATTTATAAGTAGCCAGCTTACTATTTTCTTATATTACAAAAACACAAAGTGTAGCACTGTGTTGTTATTCTAGTTGGCTGTGTAATTGAGGGAGTTTTCTTATTGTTTATGTCTTCATACAGCCCTGATAACTAAACCCTAAATGTATCAATGCATGATCCTGGTGTTCTATATACACAGCTTATTAATATGTTTTTTGATTTCTCAATCTCAATTCTACAGTGATACATTGTCTATAACACATTGTGACACACAGATTTACTTTGATAACTTTTATCAATATATAAAGCCCTCACCTTTTGTGTCCTTTTAATAAAGAACATCTCATAACCCTCTATCTCAATGATAGCAGCTTGCTCCTCATTAACAAAGTCTCAAAGATTGCTATTACTGTGAATATCTTATCAAGTTGTTTAAACAATGTTGGATCTTTGAAAGGTTTGTATTAAGGCTCCTACTATTGAAATGTATTATTGATATTACTTCTTCCATTTTCACATTCCTATTAAATTGATTTTCAGTGTAGTATTCACAGTGATTATGCATGTTATTGTAAAAATTATTTTCAGGATCAATATCTTTTTCTATATCTTGTAGTTTAGTTTGTAGGTTTCTCACTTTTGTTTTTTCTGGGAAGAGGATGACATGCCTCAATATCTTTATTGTCCACGGATATGCCTTTGTCGTCAAAAAAAGCAATCACCTGTTGGTCAAGGGAGTCCAGTTCAGACACAGTGGGCTCTCCAACTTCCACTGCTGCAGCCCAGGGCTGCATATGACCAGGGCCTGGTGTCAGATATGAGTGACAATTAAGTCATTCAAGCTGATTAGAAACCTGGTTACGCGTGCACATGGCAAAGAAATCAGTAATCTCCAGGAAGTAAAATCTACCTGTGGAAACCAGGTTTCTCTAATCCCATACTCTGATTACAGAAAGCAGGTTTCTTGTTTACATGACAGTTAAGAAATCTGCTTTCTAGAGAAAACCGACTGTAACCTGGCTGCTCAAGTTAACACACTGCAAGATAATACAAGTCATGTTGTACAGGATGAATCTATAGCAAGCTTCTTCTACATGTAATGCCTACTTTATTACTTTATTATGTTCACATATTTATTTGCCAAGCAGCAGGCAGATATGATTAAAATAGCTTAAACTACTTTCCCAGTGAACATGGACACTATTTAAGCTATATTGTGGGCTGGTCTTTAACACTGACCTTTGAGATGCTAATGTGCAATGAATCCTGGTATACGGAGGCAGTGTGGCAGGCTCTCTGAGCTGAAAAAGGTCATTTCTCTGTCAGTAAGAAACTGTCTTGTAGAGGACTGAATAGACTACTGACACAACCTCCATAATTAATGGTGCAATGTTCCTTAAAGATTTAGAGCTGAGATGTTGAAGGAGCCTTTGGGAAGTGCTGCAGTTTTTCTGGCAGGGACTCAGCATCTGAGGCCTTGTTGTTGTAAGCAGTAAACAGTGGATCCACAAACAGTAGCTGTAGAAAACATAAATCAACCGATTTTTTCAACAGTCTGACAGTCTAACAGCCAGACAATTACGTGTTCACATTAGATCTTCTTTTTGAACAGATAAAGTACTGGTGTAACACTGTAACACTCTTGTATGGCGTGTTGCATTATGGGTTGTTTGTAGCCTTAATGTTGCTAGTCTAGCAAGTGTCTTAAAGTCTGTTTATCGTGAATGTGTTAGAATCAGTCCACCCTAAAAGTGTTTCATTAGTCCAGTTTAACCTGCAGGAGTTTCTGAAAGCTTGTGTTAATATGTTTTTCTGCCATGGAGGAAATAAATTCATTCATGAGTCCAGAGTGTCTTCTGACATCTCTACTGCAGAAAGGGAATATGTCAAGCTGGTAAGTCATATTAAAAAAGTAAGATTATTTTTCCAAAAACAGGTGTTGGAAAAGTGGTTGCCTTATATTTAAGGTACTATCACTGTGCTGTACCAAATTAAGAACAGGCACCTGGCTGCCAAGTCTCATGGCAATTCATGAAATAATCATGAAATTGAATCTATTGATTTGTGTCCAAGGACGTGAATTTTCCAATCTTTTTGTGCTACTCAGCATGACTTTCAAACTAATGTATTTCAGTAGGACGTAGCTTTTGTGCCTGCAGCATGTTTTTGATGGACTTGGGAGCACAGAAAATGTATTGTTTTTTTCTCAGTTGTAATTCATTTTTAAATTATAACTGCTATATTACTCTACTCAACAATTAATCACAGAATTTTATCCTTGTTTTTGTTTTCTTTCATTAGCCCTGTGTCGGGAAGTATTTTCCTCAATGCTGATTTGAATGATATCCTCAACAATTCTCCAAAAAACACAAAAGTGTTTGTCAGCAATACGATGGGTTAGTGGTATGGCTGTTGGTTTTAATTATTCACCTTTGATTCTGAAAAATCTAATTTCTTTTTTTTTTGTCAGTTTTGAAGGAAGTGGCTACATTAGCCTACCCATGATCCTCAGTGACCGTTACTATGGTGGTGAAGATGCTAGCGAAAGCTGTGACATAACATATATTCAGTATGACACATAATAATAACTGCAGATTGGTGGTTACAATCAAGAACAAAATACTGAGATAGATAGATAGATAGATGCCTATGTATTTTTGTTTTTTGTTTTGGCCAATTCTCTTCTATTGGCCTGCGTCCACATCACATCCACTCTGTTTCTGTCTGCAAACAAAATGGCTGCCATTCCTTTTATTCTAAGTGGAAGATGCAATATTTTAAGATAGTTTCAGCATTAAAAATGTGTTTTGATAACATTTCTAGTGAGAAATGTGCAATTTATTTTTATAATATTAATTTAGTGAATGTATACGATATTTAGTTTGTCACTTATCATGGAGATTCTTGCGGACTTTCTATCTTTTCTATGGTGGTTGCTATGAACATTGGTATCATAAAACCTTGTAGTTGTAACTGTTTGATGATGTTATTTCAATGAAAAACATAGATTTTAAATCTGAAATCCTGAATTTTAAGTTTTGCAATTGGCTGACCAGAGGGGAACAGTTTCCTCCATGTAGATGTTACCATATAAACCACTCTGAGAGCAGGAAAGTTAGTTGTTATTCTACTGTCAATTTTTAACATATTGATATGCATTGAGGAGAGTGTTTAATAAATGCATGATGTGATTGAACAAATATTTTGAATCCATAACAAACAAGCTCCTTAAACACTGTTTGAAGTGCTGCATAACTCCTACTAACACCAACCCAAAACCCCATTTCTAGAATACTAACTATATTACCTGAAATAAACCAACATCTTTATTTTTTCTGACATAGATCATCTAGATGCAGTGTAATTACTAATTCAGCTGTACTAGATATTTGATATATTCAGTAGTTTTACAACCCTATATTTACAACCCTATTTTGCAAACTGGAAAAACTACAACTGTGGTGCTGATTTGTATCAAGCTGCATGGCACGGTTCCAGGGAATTGTAGTTTTTTTGTTTGTTAGTTTTTTTTTTTTAAATTAGTGTTTTTCCTAGAACTGGAGGTTAAATTAGCCGGCAGATGTCCTAATTGTCCAAAGTATTCTGGGTCATAACTCACGTTAGCATGTAAACATCAGCCACACTTTAGCATATCAAAATAGCGGCTGCACTCTGACCTTTTGATTGACACTTCACTTGACCCAATAGGAGCTTCCATGTCCTGTCCACAGCCCTCAGTAGCCAATGAGAGTCTGCACTGAAAGTAGGTCCCTGCCCCTCTTCTTTCATGTAAAAACTGAGCCAACAGCAACAGATTCTGCTGATGACGGGCACTTCAAGATTCCAAAAATGACCATATGCTGCTTTATTGCTTTATATAAAGCCACAACATGGAAATTATGTAAATATAAATAGTTTGCTGTGAATTACTTTTTATAAGAACTGCTTTGCCACCATTAGCATTTGTTTTGACTCTTTTATATGCACAAAGTATAGCTTCAACAGGGGAACAAAGCACTATAATGTGTTGATGCTTCAGTTACTCTGAAGCAGGGGTTATTTGGTGTCTCTAAATGGTCTTTTTCCGGAAGATGCCTAGACATATCCTTAGAGAAACATGTAAAATATTAATTTTCTGTACAGTTATGGTTACTGACTCTCTCTCCACTTCCCTACACTCGTATTTTGAGTGTAATTCATTTTCCAGAAAAGAGGCAGAACACACAGTAAACAAAGTTAAAGATGATTGGAATGATAGCAATTTTTTTTTCAAATTTTCTATAGATATTGTGATAATATTGTTATTGTAAATTATTCTGGCCACGATAATCGTGTTGTGAAAATCTGGATGGCTCACAGTTGCAGCCAAAGATCATGTTGCTTCTAGCTGGGGAGAGAAAGTGTGATGTGCGCTGGTCCGAGGTCATCACCCAGTCGGTGTGCTGAATGATTGTGACCGACATGCTGCCAATCAGTGTGGTAGCGGGTGAGAGATTGAAAGAGCTAGTTGGGTACCTCAAGCCTGAGTACGTTATGCCATCAAGAGCTACTGTGACTAAAAAACACTTTGAGGAAAAGACGGATGAGCTAAAAGTCAAGCTAGCCAGGACAGACAAGCTAGCTTTGACCACCTACTGCCGGACAGCGCTCACAAATGAAAACTACATCACAGCTCTTCTTAAAAATGAACCAGTTAGTTACCGGTTAGTGGGTGTCAGTCCAGTATAAAAAGCAAATTAACTGAAACTGACAGCCCTAGTCCAAAATCCAACATACCATACATCTATACATACATCCATACATCTCCATACACAGATACTCACAAAACAGTGATTTGTCTTCAGAGCCTCTGCTGAGCCTTTAGCCAGACTAGGCTTGTGTTGATTGGCGATCGAATCATGTATTGATGATTGAAGGGATGATTGATGATTGGTTTTTCCTATGCTGATATTAAGGCAATTTTAACTAACTTACTATCACAACTAAAATGTTATAAAGTAATCTCTAGAATATGCACCCAGTTGTGCATTTAGAGATGTTTCTGGTGGAGTGGCAAGTCTGCCTGCTGAGCCCTATTAATCAGCATGAGTGACAAGTGTAAATCCTTAATTACAAACCAGTTTTCCATCTCTTTTCTCAGATTGACTATTGGAAATCTCAAGTAACCACAATCGGATGATATGAAAATAGAAATGATCGCCCAACCCTAAGCTAGACACACTCTTCTCTCTCAACATCCTTTCAAGTCATGGAAAATGGAGGACAGTCCTTACATCTGTTAATTCTTCCTGCTTTTATCATGCTAGAAGCTTCATCAGGGGAATTAGACCGTTCCTGACTGCAACTATTTTTCACCCTCTCAGTTTTTCCAGTTGTGATATCAATATGTTCTACTGACAGTTTTAACGGCTTTCAGTGAAACAGCTTTGGTCACTTTTATTTAACAGAAACTTCAACAGCTTTCATCTCTTATTCTTCAACCAACAGTTAAACTACTGTCAAAGCTTACACTTTAGCTGAAATTCATTTCATTGCCTTCAATTTAACCAACACTTTAACCACATTACGCATCAACTTAGATTTCAATGGATTTTAACGCTCAAACTGACTATTTAACTGCTTTCAGTGCTTACATTTATGCATTGTGGTCACTGCAGGGCTTAAAACCAAGTGAATCACTACTTGGACGCAGGAATGAGGCTCAAACAACATTACTTTATTAACTAATGTGACAACCAGTCACTTATCACTTGCAAACCTGACCACACTGCCCCAGCCTTCTCACCTCCCTGTCTGTTCACTTCTGGCGCTTTTTAAGGGCCACTCCTACCACTTGGCTGGCTAATTATTAACCATCCTCAGGTGCACTCCATCCTAAACCTCAGGAGCCGACAGTGGTAAAACTGTTGCCTGACCACTATTCCCAGCTGGCGCCAATGAGTAGATGGAAGCTGTGTATGGGCCAGATTGTGTGGGCCAGATATCCTCCTCCCCAGCTACTTGCTTGTGAAAGAAGCTGCAGCCCAAAGGCACTCATCACGGCTGGAGAGGGTATCTGCATGACCATGCAGCCTTCCGGGACGATGCACCACCTTAAAGTTGAAGTTCTGTACCTCAAGGAACCATCGTGTTTCAAGATTTCAATTCATGATTTCAAGAGACTTCATTCCTATTTGTACAGGCACAGAGTACATGCACATTAAAAGATTCAAAACTAGGCAAAACCTGACAGAGAGAGAAATGTGATATAACACACTGGAGAGCACCATCTTGCTTGTCTATTTCTATTTTATTGCTAAACACTCCTTTTCAACTATGGCATAATTTCTCTCATGTTTGAGCAGTTTGTGGCTGATATGATGATGTTTTTACATCGACTATATGGGACAGAACTGCCACTTTCAGAGACATCTGTCTATATGGTGAAGGGTAGGTCGAAGTCAATGTCAATGTTTGCCGTCAGTGAGGTCAGTTCCGTCAAATACTACAATACTGAGTGTCTGTTGCTGTTATTTTTTATTTTATTTTTATTTATCTTTTATTTGCCCTCTTGAAATAATGAAATGGCCCTCTTTCTTTTGTGACTCATTCTTCTAATTGTGATTATCTGTGGCCATCTATATATATTTATATTTGTCTGAATATAAACTACTTCATTCCTTGATCTTGAATTATTATTTCATTTTATTTATTTATTTATTTTTATTTACTTATTTTTGACCTGGGATAAATTAAGCAGGGCCCTCCTTTTGTTTCCTCATATAGGCTATGTAGCAGTCTGAGCTTGTGGCTATTTGCTCTATATTAGTAACCAGCCATTCACCTTGTTTTTATGTTTTCATATGTGTGTGTGTGTGCGTGTGTGTGTGTGTTTGTGTGTGTTTGTACATGTGTCATGATTGTCGTTTTGTCTGTCTGTCCTGCTTGTTGCTCTCACTTTCCTCCTCCATCACCTCCCAACTTTGTTCTCTGACCTGCTGTTTCTATTTTTTCTATAGGCACAATTGAATCAGCCAAAGGTTTAAAGGTCATTAATCTCAACATTAGGAGCCTACTAGGAGTTAAAGGTAGACACCTACCCTGGATTAGCTCACAGCTTATCAGCCTTTTCAAACAAAGGGATAAAGCCTGGGCCAAATATCACTTGTCTAAGGATGCTGCTAATTGGGAAACCTACAGATACCTGAGAAATCTATGTAAAACCAAAACAAGGAATGCAAAATCTAACTTCTATAAAGACAGCTTTTCATCTATCTAGACAGTTCTGGAAACTTTCAACCGTCATTTCTCATCTATCTGTGGTTCCCAACACTTTAATTCTTATGATATGGTTGGTTCTTTAAACTGTACTTCTTCTAATGTTGTGTTCACACCAAACAAATGTTCCTGCGTTCAAACTCGCGTCGAGTTTGAACTTTGGAAACTAAATTTGTTAAACTTGCATGTTCATGTTCTATGTATCCCCTTGCTGATTTATTTAATGTCTATATCTACTTGTTCAATTCCCCTCATATGGAAATGTCCTCTTTTCAAAGGAGGAGATCCACTAGATGTGAATAACTACAGACCAATCTCTATTATCTGTACCATTGCCAAAATTTTTGAGAAACTTATCTTTCATCAATTATATCAGTACATCAATGGTAAATGGACTGTACTTTTATAGTGCCTTTCTAGTCTTCTGACCACTCAAAGCGCTTTTACACTACAAATCGCATTCACCCATTCACACACATTCATACGCTGAATGGGTACAGGGGCTATCATACAAGGTCCCAACCTGCCCATCAGAGGAAACTAACCATTCACACACATTCACACATTCATACATTGATGGCACAGCAATCAGGAGCAAATTGGGGTTAAGTATTTTGCCCAAGGACACATCGGCACGTGGACTGGAGGAGCCGGGAATCGAACCGTCAATCTTCCGATTAGTGGACGACCCACTCTACCTCCTGAGCCACAGCTGCAGCAATCTGTGCAATATTCCATCTCCAACCCAATCTGGATTTAGACCTAATTTCTCCACCACAACAGTACTTCTAAAACTCACCAATGATGTGTTCTCCTGCTTTGATAAAGGCCTACTCACAGGTGCAATTTTTATTGGTCTTTCCAAAGCTTTTGCTTTGGTTTGGTTGATCACTACCTCCTCCTTTATAAGCTCTGTTCTATTGGTCTATCTCAAAATGCTCTCCTCTGGTTTAATGCCTATCTTCATAATAGACATCAGTGTGTTGTCTTTCAAGGTTCTCAGTCTGATTATTTAACTGTTGATAAGGGTGTTCCACAAGGCTCCACTCTTGGACCACTTCTTTTCTCTATCTTTATTAATGATTTAAAAATTGTCTTATTCATCTATATACTGATGATACTGTTACATACACCTCTAGCTCTGATATATTACAGATCCAGAACTCAAACTCTTACAGTTTGACTTTAATTTAGTTAAAAAATGGCTTCATAATAACAGACTCATATTGAATAAGAAGAAGTTCTGCGGCATGGTGTTTTGCATGTGACAAAGACGTTCACATCCCTTTGGCTTTCATATTAATTTTGATGATGGATCTCCCCTTGAGAGAGTTGATTCCTTCAAATATCTTGGACTTTGGATTGACCCTGAACTCTGCTTTAAGCCCCACATTGATTTTATTATGAAATGAACATATGGTTGTCTGTGTTCACTTTATCGCTCAATTAATTGTTTTTCATTTCCTGAAAGGATAATCTCTCAGTTAATTTTACCTATAATTGACCTCTGATACTTATCTTAGACCCCTAAATGTATTATATAACTCTCTGTGTAGATTTATTTTGAGGTGCCCATATAGAACTCATCATTGCTTTATGTATGAATCACTTAATTGGCTGCAGCCTAAAGCTAGAAGGCAGTTTCACTTGGTTCATTTCATATTTAAATGTGTTTACTTTAATTGTCCTTCCTATTTGAAACAGTTTTTGGTTCCATATAGATCCTCTTATTCACTCAGACATATGCAATATCCCTTCTTTTCTGTCTCGAGAAATTTTAAAGAAGTCGAATGCAGGTCTTTTCAAAGCTCCAGCCAACTGGAATGATCTTCCTCTTTCTCTCAGATCTATTAACTCTTTTTGCTGCTTCAGGACTTCTTTATTCTGTCATCTTAAAACAACCCGTTCATGCTTTTAATCTGTGTGTATTTGCAATTAGAAGATGAATTGTTTCAAGTCCTCTCGGTACTGATGAAACTGATCTGATTTTACGGGTCATTTCTTATTTCTTGTATCCAGTTTCTTGTACAACTTCTGAGGGTGTGGGGTGTGGGAAGGATATGGTGAGAGAGCTGCCCATATCTGTGTACTTGTAGTCTATGTTTCTTATGTAACGTTGTCAGTTGTAAGAATGTGTTATATTCTGTATTTTGTGTTTTTTAGGACCCCTTTGAAAATGAGATGCTACACCTCAAGGGGCTATCCTATTAATAAATTCAAATTCAAGTTTTTGGCTGACAGGACAGGTTCATTGCGCAGGGCTTTTTGTAGTGTATGGAAGGCATTATCCGCCTCTTCTGTCCATCTGACATGATGTTGGTGTGCCTGCATCAGATCATGCAGGGGGGCTGCGAAGTCAGCATAATGGGGCACGAATTGCACCCAGTGAGCAAAGGCTTCTACTTTTCTTTGCTATCCCCCTGCCAATAGTATGTCCAAGATAGTTGGCTTCTTCCAGCCCAAGATATGCCTAGCAGGTCCTAGTCTCTCAATAAATTCATTCACCAGTGGCATAGGATAAGCATCAGCACCAGGATGAAACTGTGTTCATGGCTGGTCTATGGTAGGGGGCCCACCACATCAATGGCAAGCTGATTGAATGGGGTCTCAATGATAGGCAGGATGTTAAAGGGTTCTGGGAGTGAGGTTTGGGAGCAGTAAACTGACATTCAGCACAGTGGTGACAATAATCCTGCACTACCCTTTTTACCTCTGGCCAGTAAAATCACTTCTCTCCATCTCGAGGTCCCCCAAGAGGTATGTATGCAACAAATATAGGACTTGGGATGTGTTTGAACTAGGAACCAACAACTGTTTCATAATATCACCCCTAGATTTTACTACTCAATATAGCAGGCCAAAGTGTGGGTATGTAGGCTCACTGACTGCAACAATTTTTCACCCTCAGTGTTTTTCCTCTGCTTCCCTCTTTTGCTTTATGTGGGATCAGCGATACCTGTCTTCACCCTGCCATACAGTGTATCACTGCTGACCTCAGTATCCTGCTCCAGCCTACACTGTAGTATGCAGCCTTGGCCGCTCTCTTCCAGCTTTTATGGCTTCACATCAAAGCCCTCTCCTGCAGCCTTGCCAGAGAGCACCACATAACTCAACCAACATGAAAGTGCAGCCGAGTGTAAATTTTTTATGGAGAGAAAACCTAAGTAAACATGCTGAACCTTTAACACGCTAGATAATGGAGGGACAATACCAATGCCTTTAGCCCAGTTTGGCCCTGTGCACTCAGCTGCTCTTTGCTTTACTTTTAAGGTCTCTCACGGTACTTTTCCTGTGTTCTGTATGTAATCTGTGATTCCTTCTACCTACAGCATAGGAGCAGAAGTTTTGGATTTACAGGAATGCTCACAGGAGGCCAAGGAATTTTCTGGCAATATCGTTTTATTCTCAGGCTTCACTTTGATGTGGATGGATGTATTCTCCATTCTTTCTCTTACTGAGAAAATTAGAAGCATACATGTCAGCACAAAGGTCAACAGGGACAGCATATGATACAGTGCAGTTTCACTTTACAAAACTGGCCCAATGAAACTGCTCGATCTGTCCCAAAAGCATGATTGAGAAATAAATTATCCTGTTTATGGCCTTGTTTTAGCCATGAGTAGTCCCTCGCCTGCTTTCAAAACCTCTCATTCTCAGTAACCCCCATGCCCTCGTTCCCTCCACATTCCTCCTCCCATGAACACTGCTGCCTCTGTGGAAGTCGTCCTGCTGCTGCTGCATGAAGGCGTGGGGGTTGGTTTCACCTCATGCACAGGCCCATAGTGGTTGAGGTCAGATGCGGGGTAGAGAAAGCTGATCCTAGACCAGCACTCAGGGGCATATGTGTCTCCCTAGGGTGGTGGGGAAGCACCTGCTCTCCCTGGGCCTCCAATTTTACGATAACACAGTGCTTCTGCAGCTGGGCCCAACTTCACATCAATTTCCATTTAACTGGAAAAAAGGGGATGCTGTGTTTTCTGAGCTGTGAGACACTCCTGCCAACTTCCAAGAGTATTTTTGGAAAATAAAGGGTGAAGGGAGCTGGTCGTCCTGGCGCTTTGCACAGTGCAGGCTCTGCTTGGTTGATCTTGGATGAGGTGGACCCCTCTGGAAAGGATCTTTGCCTTTTGTTTGGACGGATGTGTCATAGACAGTGACTAGAGAGCAGGAATTTAGAGAATTGGAAAAGGAGAACTTAAAGAAATAGTCCTACATATTGAGAAATACATGTATTTGAGTATTGGGAGGTGTGTCTGTGTGAGACAGTTAGCTGATGTGGTTGACCACTGAACATTTTATATTCCAAATATGAAATTCAATATTAGGTGAGTGTAAAACAATATATTTCTACATCACTGGACACAGTGTCTCCCCCTGATCCAAAGTTTGACTAAATCTAAAACTAACACAAGGCTTTGAATTTGAGTCAGGATCGGGTTTGGTTATTTCCAAATGTTATTTATCACAAATTTCTCTCTTTCTGTGCCAATCATCTGCATTCATGTGTGTCAGGTGTTGCGAGTAGTGTAGGTGAGAAGAGGGAAAGAGAGTGTAACCAAGGTGTTGCATTAGACTAACTGGCTAATGTTATGTAATGGATGAAATAAAACAAAAATATAGCTTTAGGACCTGGGTCTCAGGTTGGGTTCAGGTCTCCAACTTGGCTCAAGTCAGGCTCAGTTGAATCATGTCTTAAAGATACAGGTCTGGGCCAGGTTCAGGTCAGGTTCAGAACACTAACAGGTATTCATAACTCTGTTAATTGGGACGTGGATTAGTTTTTGTTTTGTAGATTATACACTTTTTAAATTTGCCTGATTTTTGCTCAACAAATTCCATTGGTTGTTAGATTTGGAGTTTCCCTTACTTGGGCCTGTCTGTGATTTTATTGAAGTCATATCAAGTGTAAACCGCTCAGGTAGACTGACAGCAGCTGGTTGCCTCCCACTTTGATCTCTGTCAGCACAACAGCTGCTGGAGATTTACAGAATGACATGGCAGGCCTGCTGCTGCTGCTCCAGGCTCCTATAGCATCCGCTTCAGGATTTCTATTCCTGTCACCGCTGGGCAGCAGGCAATGCTAACTGAAGCAGGGGAATCCTCCAGCCAGGATATAAAAGGATCGGACCCTAACTGAGCCCCGCTGCAACAGGAGGGGCTGAATTTCAAAGACAGAGGAGTTATGGCTAATGAGACAAACCAAAAGAAAAAGAGACAGAGAGAAAGGAAAGGAAGACAGATCATGATCAAGGACTGAGTTTTATGTTAAAGGATTATATTCAATGCTGAACAGCTATTGCTGAGAGATGATAAGATTTTTGCCAGATACCCCAACAACTAAAAAGATACAATAAAGGTCTATTCCATAAACCACTCACAACAACTGAAAAAGGTTTGACTGTGGAGTGTGGAACCAGGGCGTCATGCAGATGTGGTGTGTTGGAGCTGCAGACAAGATGAATATTGCTGCTGTTAATGTCTCAGGTTGAGGTGATAACTGCAGAGGACAGGTTGTAATTGCTGGGAATGTCTGGGAGTTCACCATCTTATTGAGGAAAAAGAAAGCAGCAAAGCAGTCCTGTAGGTGGACCTGGTGATTAATGTGCACTACAGGGCTGGCAGACACACAACCCACGCTCATACCTCTCACAGGAGAGAAACACGCTTTGGCACCGTAAGAAAAACACCATAGTGGTAATGAATAATCTGGTGTGAACACGGCAGCGAGTTGAATTTCTACTCCACCTTCGTTATTTTCCATCTGAAAATGTATTGAAAACATTCCAGCACTGTGGAAAATGTGTGTGCTAAGTGAACAAACAGACATTGATTCAATTCCAGAGTCATATAAGTTAGAACATGATCCTCAGAGGGGCTGAAGAGGCTAGGATCTTGGGGTCCGCTGGGTATTAGAAGGCTCCTGAGTACATTTTTCAGCCCACTCAATGTACACTGTATGTTAGGGTCAGCTGTAGAACCTATATTGGTCATTTAATCAAAGATCAGATATTATCCAGTCAACATGTATAATGGATGCAAGGCAGCTTGATATACTGAGGAATGACATTACATATTTTGAGTACTGTAAAGCTAAATTGAAAATTTCATCATTTCACCATTTACAAAATCAAAGCATAAGTTTTTATATTGACAACATACTTTCATTTACTTAAGTATGCTATGAAAATCTACTTGGAGAGACTTGACATTTGATTGGTATTGCTAAAGTTCATTCTTAGTCTTGGGAACAGCTCTTAAAAATCTACCACAAGGTCCATTGAGTAGCTGTTGTAGAGCTTTTGATCTTATCATGTGATCTTCATCAGCAGATGGAGGTTGCCGAGTTGTCATGGAATTGTAGATGTTCAAATTTCAATATTTTTCAGAGCTGTTTAAAGGCTATGATACGATGGAAAACTCCAGAACAGGAGTGGAGTTTGCCTTTAAAGGGTAATGTCACGCTCCCTCCCTCCCGGCATATTTAAAGTTCCCTTACACTCAAAAATGTGTTTTTCTTCTTGTTCCTACAGTTGGATGATTGAGCTTTACTGTCCAGAATGATGTATGAGCAAAGTTTGACACTAGAGGGCTGTTTTCATATTCATCTGCTGAAGGGGGAAAAATTTTCTGTGCTCATTGAAAATCTGAGTTTAAGGTGTGTATGAGAATGATTTGTGACATCATAACTAGTTTGGAGCCTAATCATGGTCCAAAATGCAACTTACACAAATGTGATGTTGAAACCTTAAGCCTCCAGTGCACATTCTAAGAGAATGGACTTTATAGTGAAGAAGGAGACATCTTGTGTCCAGCAGCTTAACTTTTGACATGAACAATATTTGCATATTCTTAGATTCTGGATTTTTCAATGAGGGAGAAGGAGGAGATGTATTTTAAAGTTTTTAATGAGGTAATTGAACTTTTTGTGGAGGAAAAAACATATTAGACACATACTATTATTCCAAGTAGAGTATTTTATATATCTTACAACATGTCTGAAGGGGATCTTTAGAACATGCCACAGAGGACTGGAGAGCATTGACTGTCGGGATGTAGCCTTATAACTAAGTAGTGTGTGACGCAGGGGGTCAGGGGACACCGACTGACCACCGCTCAGTGTAGCATGAACAGTGATGTAGAGCTGGTAGTCAGAGCTAACCAGCCATGAGCAGCTGCTTTTCAGACTCTTCGTGTCGGTGCTAGACAGTCACTAGAAGCACATCCATGGCCCTTTGCAAAAGTTTCTGTGTGGTACAGTGTTGTAGCTGAGCTAGCGACTCTACTATGAGAGGCTCTCCGGTGTGTGTGTGTGTCTGTGCGGAAAGGTCAGTACGTAGCTGTAGCCCTACTGTTTATCATGTTAATGTTACCATTGTCCTGAATATCTTGTTAAGCTCTGAATATGGCAGTTAGTTATCAGGGGCCCATGTGTTGTGTTTACTGCCACAGAAAAGAGTAAATCTCCTGTTCATGTACGATCAGGCTTGTCTACACTACCAGCAGTGAAAGGCACAAACTGAGAAAATCTGAGTTTAAGGTGTGTACCTACGAGCATGATTTGTGACATCACAACTAGTTTGGAGACTAATCGTGGCCAGTTAGCCAGTATTCTGATATTTATACTTGGCGTGGCAGCTGATATATGGAAAAAACCTCAGAGTCTTGCTATTATGTCAAGAGTTGGGGGGGGGGCAGGCAGAAATAAGCTAATTTTGAGCAGAAAAAACAGTTTTTACACACAATGTACACTGCTGGACAACATCATTTGCCAACATATACCTACTTGATTATGTAAAAAGTGTGTAGTTACTCTTAAGTGCACAGAAAAAAAGAAATTTGAATATTTACATTTCCATGACAGCTGATGAAGATCAAGAGATATGATCAAAAGCTCTGGAGAACTACTAAATTGAAAGCTTCAAAAGAATTGCAAAAGAATGCATTCTCAACTTGATGTTAAGCTTTGCAAAATGTTGGCAATCATGTGAAGTATGTACAATTTGTATTTATTGGGCTTAAATTGGTAGAACACCAATATTTCTTTAACCTCTAATGAATAACATCAGGCTTCACTGTCACTTTATTCTGAGGAAGGAGTGGGTATATGCAGTGTGTGTGCAGCATTTCTATAACAATCCATTATCCATGTGTGTGAGATAGACATAATGAGATGGTAATCTTGGGGATAACTGATCTGGCAGCCTTTGACCAGCTCCAGCTAGGTGCTCATATAGAATCTTTTATTACAGCGGGGTGAAGGCTACAGTGTTTTAACACTTACAAGGTTCATTATGACACCTATAAAGAGAGACTTCGCATTTATAATTTGGAACTGAGAAATGCAATGTGGTCCTTCTTCTTATTGCAAAAAACAATAATAATGTACATGCCTTGTTTGCTACTGTCGACAGGATAACAAACTCTCCTGTGTCGGTAGCCTCGGAACTTCTATCCACAAGGACCTGCAATAAATTTGTCTCCTTCTTCACTGACAAAATTCATAAAAATTAGACAAGCAGGTACAGGGTACGTGTTGTCCCTGTGTCCACTTAAAATCAATTCCAGTAGTATGACAGTAGTATGATTTTATCGAATCAACCATAAAAACTTGGAGGACATTATATATATTATTATCTAAAATCCTTCTCCTGCTGCCTTGATATTCTGCCTAGTGACTTTTTCTAAAATGTTTCTAACTGCATGGCCTCAGACCTACAAATTGTCAACACATCTCTTCTCTCAGGTGTCTTTCCACAGACCCTGAAAACTGCAGACATCTAGCCACTCTTAAAAAAGAACAATCTAGACGTTCCACTAATGAAC
Organism: Thunnus albacares; assembly: GCF_914725855.1. Taxonomy (NCBI): domain Eukaryota; kingdom Metazoa; phylum Chordata; class Actinopteri; order Scombriformes; family Scombridae; genus Thunnus; species Thunnus albacares. The sequence goes on from NC_058113.1 coordinate 1,094,251, forward strand.
AATAATAGGCCCATATCAAACCTCTGGTTTTTAAGTAAAATCATTGAAAAAGCTGTTTTTCAACAGCTGAACAACTTTTTGGCACTGATCAACTGTTTTGATGTCTTTCAGTCAGGATTTGACCACACCACAGCACTGAGACTGCTCTTATTAAGGTCTTCAATGACATCCATTTAAACAGAGAAAGTGGCAGGATTTCAGTCTTTGTATTACTGGATCTCAGTGCTGCATTTGACACAGTCGACCACAACATATTACTAGACAGACTGGAAAACTGGGTGGGACTTTCTGGCACAGTACTAAACTGGTTTGAAGCCTACTTAAAAGACAGGGACTACTTTGTGTCTATAGGTAATTACACATCTGAGTGGACAAAAGTGAGTTCCCCAAGGCTCCATTCTTTGTCCTCTTCTGTTCAATATCTACATGCTCCCACTGGGTCAGATTATGGAAAACAACAAAATATGTTACCATAATTATGCAGATGACACACCAATTTACATAACTATATCACCAGGGGACTATGGTCCAAAACAAGAACTGAGTAAGTGCATTGAACAAATCAATGATTGGATGAGCCAGAATTTTCTTCAATTAAACTAATCTTTTCTGGAGCCAAGGAAGAACGATTAAAAGTCAGTGCTTAGCTTCAATCAGTAATGTTAAAAGCCACAAACCAAGCCAGAAATCTTGATGTAGTCATGGACTCAATTTCAACAGCCACATTAAGACAATTACAGAGTCAACCTATGATTACCTTAAGAATATATCAAGGATTAAAGGTCTTATGTCTCAGCAGGATTTGGAAAAACTTGTCCATCCAATTATCTTCAGGGGACTCAAGTACAGTAACAGTATCTTTACAGGTCTCCCTAAAAAATCAATCAGACAGCTGCAGCTGATTCAGAACGCTGCTGCTTGAGTCCTCACTAAGAGCAGGAACGTGGTTTACATCACTCCAGCTCTCAGATCCTTACACTGGCTTCCTGTCTATCAAAAATTGATTTTAAAATACTACTGTTGGTTTATAAAGCATTGCATGCTTCAGGGCCAAAATACATTTCTGATTTGCTCCTGTATTATGAACCATCCAGACCTCTCAGGTGGGGCAGGTCTGCTTTCTGTCCCCGGACTCAAACAAACAAACACGGAGAAGCAGTGTTCAGTTTTTATGCTCCACACATCTGGAACAAACTCCCAGAAAACTGCAGGTTTGCTGCAACTCTTAGTTTTTTTAAATCAAGGCTGAAGACTCTTCTGTTGGCCTTTTTGTTTTTAATCAAATAATTTCTTAAACTGCAATGTAACTTTTATTGTTGTATTTTATTTGTTATTATTCTCTTTTATTTATAACTGTTTTTAATAGTATTTAAATGTCCTAGTATGGTGTGTTTATTTTGCACTTTAGCTCAATGCTTTTAATGTTTTATGTAAAGCGCCTTGAATTGCCTTGTTGCTGAAATGTGCTATATAAATAAACTTGCCTTGCCTTGCCTTGCCTTATAAGGTGAATAAGGAGATAAAGTGTCCTGTAAGCCCCAGGTGGGACACCAGTGGCTTCTGAATATATCAGAAGCCACTAATTGCTAGAAACTAGCAATGGCAGCCACTGTTTGCCTCAAAACCCACATTTTTCTCCTGTGGTGATGATGACACATCATGTGATCAAAGCCTGTGATTTGTCATAACAGAATGGGACTTGACCTAGACTCTATTAGACTAAATGTAAAGTGGAACTGGCCAGACTTGGGCCAGAGGATGCTTGTGCTGTTCTGACCTTTTGCCACCATCACCCTGACACATGACCAATACCTAAGGATAAGAAGCTGGGTTACCAAAAGTACTTATACTGTACAAAAATGGATTGATGTACTGTATGTGATTTGTGCTAAATATGCTAACAAATGCAAAAACACTGACATGGTGGACATTTGTTGTTTCCATTTAATGTTTCTGTTTTAGTAAATCCTAATTAATTTACAAATTGAACTAGAAAACCCATTTGTGTCTATTCTACATTTAATTAATATAAGGAAGATATTTACACAGTCATATCATGCTTCCATGGTAGCAGAATGTACTGGAATGTATGGACAGTACTCACTATCACTACCTGTGGCTTTCACTGTTCCAGTGTTCACCTCAAAGTTGCTCCCTGCTCTGAAGTTTGAACTTTGGATGCTCTCATTCCTTCTCTCTGACTCCTGCTATGGAACAGGCTGATGTCAGGCTTCAGTGACTAACACTCCCATGGAGAGCACTGTGATCTGACAGCTCTTTCTACTCTTTCTCATTTCTGTCAGAATGACCTCATCTAACACCATGACATCACTTCCTACAGTATGTTGCTCCTAAAGAACAACCAGTCTCCAGTCCAATACATATCCTATCTTTTAGGTACTGACCAATCCAGTGATGTGTACACATACAGAGGCTACAGAGGCTGACAACTGACAATGTTATATATGTGGATAACATTATAGCCTGCCTATGATGCCAAATGTAAGTGCATAACTTCATAACTTCTTGCAAATAATATGATTACATACATAGGGTTATTACATTTGGTAAAATACCTACATTATTATCATGATCATTATTGTCATTATGCTCTCCCCCCAGAGTTATAAAAGTGTTTTTTAAGCATTACACTTGATAAGTATTCCCACTGTGTGTGCTGGCACTTTGCTGTGCTGTATAGGAAGCATGTGAGGGATGATGTCCTGGTTTGAAAAATGAGGGTGAATGCAATTTTAGTATTGAAAAATATTGCATTAAAAAACCCAGTAAAAACATATTTTTCCAGAAACAATGTACCTTGGTCAACTGTGAGTTCCTGTGTGTCCTCCTTCTAGTAAGGCACCCTTTATATAGTTTATGAAATGTTACCAATGCAGGTAATAAGAACAACTTTTAAGTTGCCAGGTTGTGAAAAATCTCTTCAGCTAGTGTTCATCCTCCTCCAGTAGGACACTTGCTTCATCTTTTTAGCTCTTTCATACACCAGGAAGACCACTCCAATGGACCATTTGACCTTTGATGTTCTTGATAAGAGCTGCAGAGAATTTATTAACATTTATAACTGCAGATTGGGTGGATCATAGTAACAACACTTCATTAATGATTTATTAACATTTATAATAGCAGATGTAACTTTGGCAGTTATCTTAATAGAAAGTGAGAAACTTGTAACAATTTGTTAATAACCTTATTAACATTTTTAACAACACAATATGTTGTTTATTAGAAAGGTGGACAAATTCAACTTTATTAACTCACTGACATCTATTTATTATTAGAAAGTGACAAACTCATATCATTATTTTACTACTAAACAGAAACTCACATTCATGTTTCTACTAAAAGCTTATTGAAACAGAGATGCAACAGAGTCTTGTTTCAAACAACACAATGGGAACCTCCTGAGTTAAAAATGTAACAATAACAACTCCAACCATAAACATTTCACCCGTACTGTACTGTTCTCTCTACAAGTGTTCATCAATAGTCAGCCAAACTCTGTGAGTCATGAATTGAGCAACCATGCCCCTTAGATTAATTTTCCAAGTAATACACCAGGCAGATAAATGAAGGTGAATGTGTGCGAGATAAAATGAAATACATACAGCATATGGCACAGTATAAATTCACATTATGTACTGAGTGTCATAATACACACTGTCTCCCATGCATGGTGTAGTCATTGTTGGATAAATCATCACATCTATGTCACCCGATTCGTGTATGATATTATTGTGTTTTGTTCTTTGTGCATTGGCGTGCTCTATCACACTTAATGAGTATCACTAAGGGGGAAAGGGTTTCAATTAATGTCAGCACTTGTAAGGAATACAGTTCCTTCAGCATACCAGGGTCTGTTCCAGCAGTGGGAGGCTGAGTTCTACTCTATTATGGGAAATTATTAGAATGATCATCTACTGTATAGAGTGCGGGAATAACCCTGAAGAACATCGAGAGAGGGACATCCAACCTGCGTGTGAAACAGTCCCCCACTATCCTCAACTGTTTCCCCATGTCATGATGTCATCCTCTGACCTCCAGTGTTGTTCCACAGAGGACCAGCTCCTGCCAGCAAGGCCAGGAATGTTGAATTGTTTGTTGTGAGGTTGTGAAAAACACTCACAACACTGCACGCTAAACTCTGCTTAAAGGCACACACACTGTTTCGGATGGTTAAGCTGGGAGGGAAAAAAAAAACACTTCATGTCTTTACTGTGGAGTGTGCTCAGAGGAAGTGGGCTTACATTAATCTCTGAAATGTATCATGTCAACTATGCACAGCTTGAGTGTGTTTTGCCCATCAGTTAAGCAGTGAGGATGCCTCATGGCAATGCTGTGCTCAGGTGAGCAGGAATATCCTAATCACTCCATCTGATTTAACTATGGCCCTGCAGAGAACAATCTTCTATTATTCTCTGGTGTAAAGGAAACAGCGGATGCATTCAGATAGAACGATTGATCAAAGGTCTAAATCTAATGAGAGACCAACAGTATGCACGCCTGCCTGGCGGGAATATGATGCTGGACGTTGCAACAGTGAGGACACAGCAGCAACAGTGTATTTTGTTAAATCCTGAATGTGTAAAAAGGCCATTTGCTTTGTTATGATAAACCATAACAGACCATATAGTCATTATCATCACAATGCAAAAAAACAAAGTTCTTTGCAAAACTGGGCCTGGGAACAGCAAGATGTAGCTGTGGATGACTCTGTGGATGGATAACCCTGACAAATGTCTTCACTTGACCTCATCACATCCCTTCTTTAAGTAAATAAAGTAACTGTATATATTTTTTCTATTTTTTCCCTATATATATATATATATATATATATTTTTTTTTTTTTTTGAACAAATGTCATCCATCGAATCCCAACTCAATATAACTCAATATACTCTGGCTTCAAATCTGCTTTCTCATTTAACCCTCCCCCCAAATAGGCATGTACTGAGGGAATATCAGTGACAGTTATTTTGTAGCAGCTCCAACACATGACTGATGTTCTCTGAATATGTATGAAGATATATATGCACTATACAGTTTGTATGGGTTATGCCAATTCAGCCATGGTGGGAAATGGAACTCAGCCTCTATGTTCTATGTAACATGTTCTTTATTTACAATAAAGTACAGAATAATAGGGTCTTTATTTGCAGTAAATGACAAACTTTTCTCTCCACATTTCTCATGATTGTGTATGGGTAGGTGGGCTGTAATGAGCTATATACAGTAAATTTAAGCTGCATAATGAAAGTCTTGTTAGTAACTTTGGAAAATGAATATAAAGCTACATTTCACTTTAGTAATCTGTGTGTGTATGGCAACACTGACGTCAGTGTCTCCTCATTGCCTGCTGAAAAAGTGTGAAGCCTTAAATCACAAATCTCCTCGGCCCTCAAAGCCACAACCAATAACAAACATGTTATTTTCCAATCAGCTTAATTAGCTGTTATTAAAAAGTTCCTTTCACATTAATGATTGGTTTGATGATTTATTGCTAAGTGGAATGGACTGTGCCAAGCGGACTATTAAGCAGCTGTAATGATTTCTCCATTTTTAAAAACTTTTTTTCCTTCAGCAATGCCTCAGACTCTACATGTACAAGTCTATTAAGTCCAGAGGCAACACACTGTGGTTGAGTGTGTGTGTGTGTGTGTGTGTGTGTGTGTGTGTGTGTGTGTGTGTATACACACACTCAGAGTACAGGAGTTACAGTAATGTCTTTATATCATTCATTAATTCATTATGTCATTCTAGTAGATCATTCTTATGCACACAGTATAATTTGAGATTTAATTACAGATTGCATGAGCAGTATTGCATTTGCAAGGCTGGGCCGTGTATTTGTGTGTGTGCATATGTGTGTACACACTAGCGACACAGTGGCCTTCTCTCTGTTAATGTAACTTCAATGAACAGACCTCCTCTGTGTGTGATTCCTTGGATACTGCCGCATTCAGACCTGGTTTGGGGGGGGTAGCATGGGTTGGAGGTCCTTAGACCTCCTGGCCATTTCACTGAGTGGAGACCCCCCTTGAGACCTCCCTCTCCCCCAATCCACCACCACCACTTGAGGCCCCACTCCTCCCCCAGAGTGAGTGAGTGCGTGCCTGGGTGTGCGGGGGGAACAGGGTGGTTCTGTGTCACTGTGGTGATGTAATCTCTGTATATTTTTGGGAGATATAAGGCCTTGATTCTGCACACACGGAGCACATTGTGCAGAAATGAATGGAGCCTAAACATGAGAGTGATTGGAACCCTTTGGCCTCTTCTACTACTACTGATGAAAACAATAAGAGAAACACTAGTTTGAAAACTATGAAAATTTGACAGGGACAGGTGATTTCACAGTAACAGGTCACACACAGATATGACCGTTTCGTGATCTGATGCATTCAGAAAGCTTTACAATGACCGTTAGTTTAAAGGATGGGCTTACAATTCTGTCTTAAAGTCTGTCTTAAAACATCAGTCAGGTGCCCAAATGAACATTGAAACATGTTTTCCGTGCTGCAATCATTCTTCCTGTTCATACTGACCATTAGAAGATCCCTTGGACAAATCCACAGTCCTTCTGTGCAAAAATGTGTTTAAAAGTTTATCTGAAGCTAGTATGAAGCTTCAAATGAGTGAAACCAAGTAGATATCTTTCAACGTTACAGTCTTTTTAGTACCAAAGTTCCTCTTTTTGTTACTATTCTTCCACCGCAGCTCAATAAGGAAACACTGTCTGAGGAAACACAAAGAGGGAATTTGATGCTAAAAAGAACAAGTGTTTCAACCCGTCCTTTAAGATTAAGCAATTAAAACTGCTTGATAAAGGCTCAGGAAAGATGGTGGTCATGGCTGACAGAAACCAGTGCTGATCATTGACTGTAATGACGTCATGACGCCTCCTCAAAAGTGAAGCCAAAACATATGGATCGCCCCCTGGTGGCTGGATGCAGTATAGGTCATAAGTCCTGCCCCCTCCATGTTAGCAGATGGGACAAGAGCCAAACCAAAAAATCAAAGTACACGTCAAATAAATTTCTCCCATAGATGGTTTCTGTCATTTTAGGTCATTCTTATTACGCTGATGTTTGTCCAAGTGCTCACTTTTCTGATAAGGTCGTTTTTAATTAGTTATTTGACAATATATAAAGGGGATGTGACATCATGATGGAGTGCTGTGACAGCCGCTCTCAAAACTCTGTCAGGTGGCGGGACGTCTGTGGGGGTGTGTCCTGTGGGCTGTCATCCCGCCTCCCTAATCTATTGCACAGACTCTGGCTCCAAATGATGTCCCACAGGCAAGACTTTTGCATAGCGAGGGAGGTGGAGACAAGTCATCCATATTTATATACAGTCAATGGTGCTGACTGTTGGAGGGAAACAGGATATCATCTCCAACATCAAAGTCAGACACTTTGTATGTCCAGTGATCCATCCCTAGTTGCTCCCTTATGGTCTGTATTTGCAGATTAGCTACTTGCTGTCTTTGCAGGAGTCACTTGTCAGGAAAACGTAAAAATAGGTTGTTTAAAAAGATTTTGAAAAAACAAGCATAAATGTTTGTCATGACCAGTGTTGAGCAGTATTGCAGTACATTGTAATGTGTTACAGTAATGTGATTATTTTTTTCAGTAATAGTAGTGTAAGAGACTACAACTCTGTTACTTCGACAATTTGGGGATCCTACTGATTGTTTGATGGAGGGTTGATATCAGTCAGGTCTCTTATGTGTTCAGTGGTCTGGTACGTGTTACATGTGGGGCTGGAGGTGAGGCAACACGGTTAGCTACCACCAAGTGCAGCAGAATTTCTAGGAGTTGACAAGGTCTGGGGACAAGCCCAGACCATCTGGGAATGTGGCCATGGTGCACTAATTTTTTTTTGAGTGGTCCCTGCTGTTCTGCCTGGAACACTACTGTCTAAATTCTATTTAATTTCACTGCATTGTATGACTGCTGCAAACATTACATTTTCAGTTTTGAAATTTAATTTTTAATCATGATGTTAAGACAATTGCTCTGGACAAAATGGACATCTGCTGGGAATTCTCAAACCCATGGCGCCAGTGTCTAATTGCTATTTTACTTTTTTATTCTGCTTTTACATTTTTATTTGATTAATGTTTAGCACTTTGTGTTGTACAAATAAAATAAACCAGCAGATGACAGTAGATTGAATTGAAACACTTGTTCGTTTGTACAACCATTTAGGGAATATCAGGTATTTTGACCATCTCGCTTTTCTCCAAATTGTATTACCAACTCCGCAAGTATCCTATACCCTTTAACTCATGTCATCTATGCCTACATGACAAAACACTGTTACCCTATGCTACTTAGCTTGTTGACATGTGTAGCTGAGTCAATATGTTGTTCATGTCATTTTTATTTTGGTGAACATTCTCAAAACCGGTGTAATATTTTCTGCCATAAAGTTAAAATTTCTATGTCTTGCCAACCTTGAATTAATGTATCTTCATAGTTCTGGTTTACCTGTTGTGGCAGGGGGGCTTTTATTAATGACACACAAAAGACACATGAATGAAGTAGCTACAAATTCCCGGCAAAAGTTGGACAGCTTTTGTGCTGGTAAGATGTGTTGTGATGCTCCCATTGCATTTTTGAGGGGCTCAGGATGCTCAAAAACTCACAACAATTGGCACACATGTCAGAACCGGTGAAAATTGCAAAGTTCTGTAGTGACTGGACTCAGGCGTGGCCAGTGGGCTTCATAGCACCCCCAAACTCAGGACCATTTTGGAATGAAGTTTCTTTGATGTTCATGAAATTCAGTGGGTTCATTGCTCATTCTCGACATAAAACATATTTTTTCAAATTTTTTTGCCCAACAGGAAGTCAGCCATTTGGGATTTTCATTTTACGAACACGTTTGAGGCTTTTAGGATGCATGAAAACTCACAAAACTTTGCACCTATGTTCAAACCAGTAAATATTTCTACTAGTATCACAACTTGGCTGGGGCGTGGCTCTTTGGCGCTATAGCTCCCCCTAATTACTTTTAACGTTTTTGAGGTGCTAGGGGTGCTTGAAAACTCACAACACTTTGTACGTCCATCAGCAGTGGCATAGCTTGATATCTGATATGGGTCTTGGGTTGGGGGTTTGGCAAAATGGCTTGAGGGCGCCCCTAGAAATTTCAAAGTTAAAGCCCCCACCTTTAAATTTGATGTAGATGTACGAAATTTGGTAGGCAGATAGCCATACCCCAAGTCCAACAGGAAGCCATTTTCAATCAACTTCGCTTTTTTTTTTTTTGCAAAGTGAAGCCATTCACAGGTGTTGTACTTTAACAAACTACTCCTAGAGATTTAACCCAAGTGACTTCAAATTTGGTAGGTGACATCTAAAGACCGTTGTGATGCTAAATTGCAAAGCTTTTTAGTTTCATGGAATGCACTTGGCGTGGTGTGCCGGTAAACTTTGCCCAAAACTTGTTTGGGGCATTAAACAGGAAGTTGTTGTAACTCTTATATTGAGTCATGGTCATAGCACCACCTACTATGTGAAAAACATCAACCGATTTACATGAAATTTACATAGCGTGGTCTATAAGTGATACAAAGCAACATGACGTATAATTATTGGTGTTCTCTATAGCCACATAGTGGACACATATTGGTAAATGTATTTCTGCATTAATATTTCACTTCTGTAGTATTGGCATAAAAGGCATAAATGACACATAGTTCATCAAATGTATACACAATTTCCAATATGTCATCTCAATAGCCATGTACTGCAGACAGGAAATAATATTTCACCCATTCACACAGTGTCCGATAATCCTGAAAGTTCAGAGCTGTGTCAACAGGCCTACAGTAGTGATACCACAGCTGCCGCTCCCTTTGACACGTGCAAACAAACAAAAAGTTGGACAGCTTTTGGGCAGGGGACTGGGAGAAAGCCTGCCACTGTGTGTCTGTGTACTGACTGTGCTCCATGCTACTCTTATAGAGAATAAATGTGCAGATTCTGATTCCTGGTGTGACTGGTGTTCTTCGCCCTGTGAGTAACCATCCTACAACTGCTATACATGCACTTCTAATGTTAGTTGAGCCACGTTGTCCTGCAAAAATGAATGTACCAGCAGCAGATATCACAGATAGCTACGTTGGTCAACAAACCAGTGGTTCTCAAATCTAGGGGTAGCATGGTTGCAAGTGGACTTTTGTCTATACCTTACCTTTTTGGTGTAGTGTTGGTACTGCTGTGTGAGCCTGACAGCTGAGCAGATAGCATGAAGCAGGAGCAGCAATGCATGCCATGCGCCCATGCCACAGGTGAGGACAGGAGCACATGCGCAGCACCTGAGAAAAGAGGACTGCAGATGGACAGAGCTTCTATACAAGAGGATGTTACCTAGCCCTGCTGGTTGAGTAAAAACCAAGTAACCAACCAAAGTTAAATAACAAGTAATGTAACTAATTACTTTTGCTGTTGAGTAATTAGTAAGGTAATGTAACTAGAAGTGATTTTGATTCTCATGTTTTTCATTCATTGAGTAGGTGTGTAGCGAATTTACTTGACTGTGTTTCTGCGGTTTACGTCAGGAGACTCCTCTTCATTCATCATGAATTAAATTCCTCCATGGCAATAAAACATGTTACACGAGCTGTCAGAAACTCCCGTAGGCTGAACTGGGACTCCTTAACACACTCTCTGTAGGAACACTCTTTCCATTTAAAAAGGAAGATTATCTGATGTCTTGAATAATGTGTAATTGTCTAGTCCTTAATACAACCCATCCTTTCGAAACTTAAAATATAGCCTTATTTTCGGGCTAAGGATCTTTTCAGACAGTACGCGGCATTCTGCCTGCGTACCCGCTTGGATCCGCAGGGTCCCACTGTGCTCCTCATGCGAATAGACAGGCAGACAATCGCTCCGCAAGTAAAGGCCAGGCAATCTATGTGTGGTAACCATGGAAACAGCCTCTGTGCAGTACTGTATCCTTGCTGGTACAACTGTATTTTCTTTATAGGTTATAGAAACATATTAAAATATATCTTTTAGAAACATTGAAAGAAAGACTCTATAACTAAATAACACAACTACTAACTTTCAAATTAGTTCAGTTAGTAAGTTTACTAGTGAGCCTAGCTTAAAGGAGCAGTGTGTAAGATTTAGTGGCATCTAGTGGTGAGGTTGCAGATTGCAACCAACTGAATAGCCCTCCCCCCTCCCCTTACAAGTGTGTAGGAGAACCTATCATTCTTGACCTACGGTACTCAAGAAAAACGTGAAAGGCCCTCTCTAGAGTCAGTGTTTGGTTTGTCTGTTCTGGGCTACTGTTAAAACACGGCGGTGCAACATGGCAGGCTCTGTGGAAGAAGACCCACTCCCTTCTAAGGTAATGAAAACACAATGATTCTGTGATTATACACTAATTATAACATACTTATGAATGTTATCTTCCATTTCTGCCAAGTCCATTCTGCTAGATACCACTAAATTCTACACACTGGGTCTTTAAGTTAAAACTATACGTCACATTACCTGAAACACCCAGTCTTGCATTGATGCTCTGCCATGCGAAAACTCTCCTGTTTATGTCCCGATAACTGTTTAGAAAACAATTATATCTCAGGGAACTCACAAATGTCAAAGATCAGTCTCTCTTCCATTGATTTGCACTGCGTGTCACATAGAAAAAAAGTCGAGACAATTCAACTCTGGCAGTGGGCAGGCATGTGCATGAGATGAGCACGACCGCAACAGTTTCATGTTATTGCTCCTGCTTGTCGCTGCTCCTGTCAGATTGCCCGCACTTTCCTACCTGCCCACCCGCCTGCCATTAAAAATGAATTACTTAGGCATGTCAATCACTCCTTGTCTGAGAAGACCATAATATGGTATTTTTAGAATATCATCTTGGTCTTGTAGTACCACATTTTTTTTTCCATATGCACGTGCATTGTCACAGTCCATAGATACTGACGGAAAAAAGATTTAATAGGGACAAAGATAGGTCAATCAGGTATGTGTCCATTTAGTAATCACTTAATTTATTACTAATTGGACTGATCCCTATTAATAAGTGTTTTTCGATGAGTAATGTATAAGTGATTATATTTTCAAGTAACTTGTCCAACACTGGTAATGATGACTGAAGAAATATGAGCCAGTTGCCATTTTTGTTTAGAATAGATTCTGGCTCTGGCACAGGATGATTATGTCCCCATTCTTAATCCTGCCTACAAAGACCTTGTTAGCTCAGCTCTCATTGGCTTGCTGGACCTATTTCATTTGTGGAGACAATGGGAGATATGGGTTGTGATTGAGAGTTCTGGGACCAGGCTGCTGTTTATGCTGGCTCCATCTTACTGTCACTACTGCTGTAATCGCATTATGATTGGTTATTGGTATGCATGTAGACAACCTGATTGATAGTGGGCAGTGTGAGACACTCTGATCACATCTTTTTTCTTAATTTCTTAATTTTTCTGAAATGCTTATTTCTGTACTTATAACTCTGTATGGATTATTGGGAACTGGGAGCTTTGGCTGGGATCATCAATGCTAAGCCTTGATCAATATGCATGAATCTGAGAATCAGTTTGATTTGATTGTTAATATTCTGCCGCATTAAGAGGGTTTATTTGGATGTCAAACAGATGCAGAGCAGTAAATGTGATCTGACTCCAGCATCAGATAAAAGCAGGATCAAGTCCCTGCAAGAGGTCTACATATCTCCTTTCACTCAGCACCTCGCCCTGCCAAATCCAACCACCATCTTCTTTAAATGTGCGTGTCCTGTTGCAAATTACTCATCTCATCAGGGTGATCAAAATATGTTTTTTTTCATTGGAAACCACAAGATTTCTATCTATGGTCTATGCAAGTGTTGCACTCGATGCACCCTGTTCCACATGCATGTCTCCATCCGCTTTTTTTTAACCACCTGCTCTACCTGCATTTTCACTGCTTCTTTTTTTTCTTTCTTTTTCCTCAACTGCTTCTTTTCCCCTTTGCTCCACCTTTACCTCCACTTCTCCTTCCTCCTGTCACTCCATTGCCTTCTCTCCTTTTATCTCATCATCTCTTTGTCCTCTTCTTCCTCCTCCTCAAATTTTTCTGCCCTTCTTTCTCCTCCTCATCCTCCACTGCCGCACCCTGACCGCAGCACCTCCTGGCACACTATCATGTGTCACATCACATCATGTAGTTGAATAAAATACACAGCTTTCAAGCTCCGACACACATCCACAGCTCTCCCCTGAGGGTTACCTAATCTTTTTCTGTGTAATGAAGGATTTTACACTAATCGTCTCTGAAAGGAGCCAAGCAGACAATCACACAGACATCGGGCCCTGCGGCTCTCTTCTGTCCACTCAGCTCAGAGTTGCATTCACACAGGGTGTGAAGACGCCAGGAGAGGCTTTATGAGGGGAGACAAGGACACCCATGGGTGACTGCTGGTGGGTGTCAAATGGAACACCCTGAGGCAGTTGGACTGGCATGCGAGTGGGGACACACCTGAGCTGAGGTAAGCTGTGTGAGCAGCTGAATGGTAATGAGGAGATCGTGCAGAGACGAGCAGGATTTATCCTGGAACAGAATGAGCCTCAGTCTGAAAAGAACACACACACACACACACATGCACACACACACACACACACGCACGCACGCACGCACGCACGCACGCACGCACACACACACACACACACACACACACACTGATAATCCCATACTGAAAACATACTAATTAGCACAGAACCCCTAATAGAGACAGTCAGTGAGAATGCTGGGATTAAGTCTAGAGGAGTTTGCTGTAAGAGGAACAGAGCAGCTTTTCTGATCACAGCTGGTTAATATTTACTATTATTCTTATTGATCTAGCAAGTCTTGATCAAACAACTGGATCCAGGGTATTATGGGAGGACTTTAGTCAATGGCTCCAAGGTTATCACTAAAGCTGGATTTCAGGTCACAATATGAGTGCAATGAAAGGCTGCAATAATATGAATTGTATCAGCAACTGAATACCTGTTTGTGGTATTTAACCACTACTGAGTATTGGGTAACACTTTACACTAAGTCCCCCTATTAAGCATTTGGTAGTAGTGTCTATTCGTGTGTTTGTCTAACTCCTCCTGTGGGCATCCATAAGTGTTTGCTGCTGTAACAACAGATAATAAATGACTATGAATATAGTAAAACAAACTTGTAATAATATAAAATACATGTTCATAGGAGAAATTATAATTGCTGACAAATACTATACATTAATAAACACTTCAAATGTACTTTATTTTGTCTAGACCAGGATGTCATTTAAAAAAATGCAATATTGCTGTTAATGTAATGTAATGTAACAGGGTTAGCTGCCTTTAATGAATATCAAATCCCATAAGACCAAGATCATTGCAGGTTAAATTATGCAATAATGATGAGGCAGCTTCTTCAAATTTATCAACTGCTTTAGTTGACCAGCAGAATTGTATCATCATCAGTAAAACTGGTCTATACTGGACATGGATTATAAAATCCATGTCCAATATTGAGACAGCAGTTTTAGCTAATTAAAGGAGAATGTGAAGATGTGCTGTTTCAGAGACAGTTTCACTCTGATCAGAAATAGATTTTGGGGACAAGAAACTAATCACTGCAATTGTGGAAGAGAATTAACATCAGCCTTCAAAACTCCATATTGTTTAAACAGCAGTCATCTCTTCCTCAGATAGAAAAGGACACAGCTTTGAAATGGAACATATTAGTGATGACAAACATCTCCAGAGCTACATACACATTTGACAAACTCACGTGTTGCATGAAAGTGGTGTCTTGATTCACTATAACTGAGAATGAATGGTTACAACCATCTCAGTGTGGGAAAGTGCCTCACCAATCCAGTTTGTAAGTTTTCTTTTCATTATTGGTGGGAAAGTAGGCTGACTTTGACAGGAAATGGAAACTGCAGAAGTGTGGTGGAGCAGCTACGGTCATCAGATTGCAGAAGGAAGTGCAGCTGCACTTATCGCACATGGCTATATTTCAAACACTTTGGGAAAGTTAGTCAACTGAGTTAACAAACCTGAAAAGTATGGCCATTGAGGGCAGGCTTTTCATGTTCGGTTGGATTTCATGATCTTCAACATGTTAAATTCATCACAGTTAAAATGAAAGAAAGAATGAGAGAAAAAAGACAAGTCAGTTTTTCCATTCTCTCATTACATTGACCTCAGCTTTGGTGAACTAGGCGCCCATACTGTAATGTAGAACAAGGGTGGAGTGAAGCTGCTGGGACTTACAGGATATCTGCAGGGTCTTAGCAGGGGAGGGGGTTCAGGATGCCACTGACTGTGGATTTATAATCAGTATAAATTTCATAAACTAGGCCAAAAAAATATTCCTCAACAAGCTTTTTACACAACAAAAACACTCAACACTAAAACTAAATAAAAAGTAACCTACATGAACAAAAAGTATGACAATTGTCCTCAACATGTGAAAACTAAGTGATAATGTGAAAGATAGATGAATGGAAAAATAAATTAATTACTCTTTTAATTAACTGTTAATGCAGTCTTATTCAACAATTAATCCCATTTGTGACATCAGCATTCTGTACGTTACTTTGTGATTTGGTCATATGCTGTGTGCAAAGCTTAATGGAAACATCAAAATGTTATTTTCTGCCTGTTATACAGCAGCAGGTTGTATCTTGAAAGGTATTTTAATAATGCCACAGAAGTCTGTTTCTGTTCAAGTGACAGTGCCCTCTAGAGACCGTAGTTATTATGATGACGGAGGTCACCTAACTTTAATGAAGTGGTAACTTTAACCCAAACCATGATCTTTTCCTGAACCTATAACCAAGTGGTTTTTGTACCTAAACCTAACCAGACCCTAACCCTAGCATTGTCACATCATAAATGTACAGTATTTATTTTTCATCAGTGATTTGTAATGGTTTTGGAAGGCACAGACAAATTATGTCATTCTGCAAATGACTGCTGTAAGGGCATCAGAAGAAATTTCTATGTGTTCTGGCGTGAATTGACCAACCACAGATTTAATTTGGAGAACTTGTTGCTACTAGGGGTGTGCCTGAATACAAATACGTTATTCTGCAAAGCACAAATAGTGTTTTTTTAATGAATATTGATTTCATACAAATATTTTTAAAGTTATTTGTCTTTGGGAAGAAAAAAAATCATGTCAAATACCAGCACGCAGTTCGGTTACATCATTATCTCAGTCTCTGTCCTCCAATGTTACATCTATCAGCAGGTCTCAACAAGGGGAGTCACATCCACCTGCTACATGATGCACATTTCCTAATTTGGACATCACTCCTGGAGTTGGGAGTGTTCCCCAGAGATAAAGCTGAGCTACTGACACATGCAAAGTGCTCCATAACCTCTTGTTCCTCTTCTCCTTTCCACAAAGTTATGTTGAAAAAATAGGCAATAAATGAAAAGTGCAAAGCAATAATCGCCTTTGAAGTTCTTCTCTACACGTTACACAGTGTGCTGTCTCTGTGTTATGGGTGTATAAATCGGTAGAAGTCTGTCTGCAATGAGGCAATGAGCAAAGTTTTAGCTCAGTAGTCAGTGCAGTCTTCTGTGATCTGGGAGACTCCAGTCCCAGACCAGATGCAGGGACCTCCTTCGTAAGGTAGTTAATTAATGAACAGTTATTATAACACTTTAATATCCTAAAATTAGAAGTGTAATAAAAACAAAAACAAAAACAAAAACAGGATTTTTAAGCTTGTTTCCACTTTTTTTCGATTACTGTCTACTCACTTCTCAATATCAGCTAGGATCAGCTCCAGGCTCTGCTTAATAGATGCATGGATGTTGCTAATGATCAAAATTCTGTGCAGACGGCGGGAGTTATCAATGTTGGATTTAAACTCTGATTTGTTCCAAGGAGAGCGAGAGAGGAGAGAGTTGATCATTCTGGGCACATAATAGACATCAGTGAGATAATGAAAAGGGTAATCATCTAAAAGGGTAATAGATAGCATTTGACAATTGACTTGATAACCTGCATCCATTTGTGAAACCATACATTGTATGCTCCTGATTAGTAAAACAGTTTCCTTCACCACCCAAAAATATCTTTTTTTTCAGAAGCTTTAGCTGCTAAGACTTAGATGCTTGACCTGTTGTGCTGATAGGCAGCAACTTTTGCATTTTTAGTAACATCTCTACCAGTAATGTTAGTTAAAGATCCCTCAGACATGTTTTAAGACTTGTAAAAATACTCTGTTTGTAATAATAATTTGTGTCTGATGTGGCTTTTCCACAAAAAAGTTTTTTAAAAATAAATAAGAAATGACCTCTTTAAAAATACTTGAAACAACATCTTGTTGTGGAAAAATCTTCAAATGGGCCAATAAATATTCAGGTCACTCACAACTTAGTATTAAACTCAAAACTTATGAGAGAAAGACTCAAAAATACACTGGAAGCTGGTAGAGTTCAATGTGAACAGATTTACTGTGCATATAAAAAGATACAGAGCAAATTGAGGCCTCCTTGTCCCGGGACAAAGAAAAAACCTGATGCAAAATCATGAAACCTCATGTTATATACTTTTCATAACTCCTCCTATTATGGAGCCTAGTTTCTAGTTTCCACCTCATTTTTAATTATATTCAACCATCTGGTCTTTATTTCTGAGGTTCATAAGTGACCTTGATGCTTTGGTGATAATACAAGTGTGACTTATCTAAAAAATTACTGTCTCAGCATCTTCCACCTTTTTCTCGCACTAAAAATGGACCTGGTGGCCTTTAATCATTTCACACAGAAAACCAAAATGCTATATCACAGATTAGCCTTCTTGCTAACTCCCTTGGAACTGTCTTTTATTGGCATAATGCTATCTTTGCACTCTCACTGGCACATTTGTCATGGGAAGGCAGTTTTCCACCACAATCTCCTTCTCCATCATGTAAAAATAATGCTCGTAGGAACACGCCTTAAAGGACCAGTGTGTAAGATTTAGTGACATCTTGCAGTGAGGTTGCAGATTGCAACCAACTGAATACGTCTCCCCCTCCCCCTCCCCTTCCAAGCATGTAGAAGAACTTACAGTGGCCGCACAACCCACGAAAAACATGAAAGGCTCTCTCTAGAGCCAGTGTTTGGTTTGTCCGTTCTGGGCGCTAGAAACATGGCGGTGCAACATGGCGGGCTCCATAGAAGAAGACCCGCTCCCTAGGCAGATATAAAGGGCTCATTGTAAGGTAACGAAAACACAAAGATTCTTATTTTCAGGTGATTATGCAGTAATTAAAACATTACTGAATATACTGAATATTTTATTCAGTTTATGCCAAGTCCATTCTGCTAGGTGCCACTAAATACTACACACTGGATCTTTAAATTGAGATCGAAGGTGAGCACAGAGAAGCTTTCTTCCTTCAGCAGATGAATGTGAAAACAAACTCTGCACATACATCATTCTGCACAAAGAAGAGAACAACATTCAACTGAAGGAACAAGAAGAAAAACTCATCTTGGAGTGGAGGGGGACTTAAATGGATCTTGAAAGAAGTAAAAGATTTATGGACTAAATTCTCTACAATCCCACTGAAAATTAGACAAGAAAAAGTGTTCTTGGTGCATTCTGTTGTTTGTAGGCTATCAGTAGGAATGACTGCAGACGTTTTCTAAAGAAATATTACTTAATTTTATCTGATGCTCATCTCGAGCTAAAGTGAACAGTATTTTAGTGAACAAGTGAGTGAATCTAGCTTTGCACTGTGAGTCTGTTGTATTACTACAATGCAGAGTGACATGGATGTGTCTGAACCATCACAGTCTGATAGGTAAACTGCCTTTTCCACCAACACCTGTGACCTGGTAAATGTGAACATCAAAGATGGCCACAGCTTCAGAATGCTTATAAGACATAAAACTTTTAATTGCACAACAAAGATCAGACAAAAATTTTATTGATGAAAACTAAACTAACTTGTTTTTAGTTTTTGTTGACTAAAACTAATATACTGTATATTTTTGGTGCTAAAATTAAGCCTGCTCTCCACAGTCACCAGCTCATCACCTTCCTCCCTCTGACCACTCTTTCTCCCTCCATCCCCACATGTCTCTTTCTGGAATAAAATCCACACTGCATACCTCTAATGCCTGATGCATGTGCTCTAAATGGTACTATTAAAAGATATATCCAACAAGTGTGTCCTGCTCTATGATTAATCTCTGCCTGACGCAAGATCAGCTTCCTAATGCTGCCTGGGAAACCTCACTCCCTCCTGTAACACAGCAGATTCCATTGGTGGATAATAAAAAGATAGATATCTGTGTTGTTAGATGGTATTTCTTGGAGGCTGCACTGTTCCTAGTATTACAATGTCATATTTTCCACAAGTGCAGTCAGTGGTATGCTGTCAAAGCAACATTTCAGGTGGAGGAAGTCTTTGTTTACCTCACTAAGTAGAGCACATGAGAGTGGAAAGGTATTCTAAAGAGTTGGTATTATGGCCCTTTTTGACTCATTTTTATAAATACTGAGTCTATTTTAAACATATCTGTAACATTTTATTCACCAAAAGTGTTTAGATTTAGAATGTTTATATTTTTCCATCCATCTTTCCTTACAGCCCAGAGTCCCCTCTGTCCTCCAGCGGGCTGTTTCCAAAGCAATATACATAAAATCTGCATTATTAATGACAACCTACTCCGATTAGCTGGAGGTGTGGCCCCACCTTTACCCCAAGCCAATCAGAATACGATGTAATGAATAATGCAAATTCCTTTACATTGCATCTTTACCTGGAAAAATGGAGACATATATTACCTGGAAAAATGGATATATATATATATACATACATATATATATATATATATAGCAGTCTATGAAGCAGATGTCACATCCTGCCAGGACTTTCTGTTATGTTTGGATTCTTTGTGTTTGTGTTCTTTTGGGTTTTCTGTGTTACACTTATGTTGCCTGGTCATTTGGTTGAGCTTGTTTATATTATTTTACTTTGGGTGACTTTCTTGCATTTTCAGTTAAATTGTGTTGTGTGTTCTAGGATTTGGTTTTCTCTGTGTTTCCCTTGTGTGTTTCTTCACTCCTCCTGTGTTCATGTGCTCCTCGTCTCACCTGCCCTGCATCACCCTTGTTAGCCATGCCCTGCTCCCAATGTCTTCCCCAGTCTATCAGCTCCCAGTCTGCCCTTGTATTATGTCACCTGTTCCTTGTCTGATTACTTTAGTTCCTTTTTAATTTTGAAATGTTTTCTCCTTGTGGTGTATTACTTCCTTTGTTTTCCCGCCTTTGTCAGTTGCCTCATGTGTTTCACCTGTGTCTTGTTTCACTCACCTGTGTTCAGTTTGTAATCAGACCCTGTGTATTTATAGTCCAGCTTTCAGTTCAGTCTTTGTCGAGTCATCTGTGTTTATGGTCAGTGTTCCTGGTTCCTGTTCTCAGTGTCTTCTGTGTCCTTTGAGTTGTTCATTAAATATTCTTCATCTTATCCTGCCTGCTGTTTTCTGCATTTGGGTCCACCTGCTCCACTCACTTCATGACAACGAAGACTGATCCTGAATGAAGGGGAAGAACCTGCTGTTGCACAGTTGAGACTTCAACATGATGTTTCAGAATGGTAAGATCAAGTCTAAGTTTCTTCAGTTATTTTTTCAAATGTAGGTGAAGATTGCTAGCTTAGCTTTAGCGCAGATATATTCCTTTAGCTGAGTAACAGAAAGAAACCATGTGTAGGAGTGCGCTTGTTTTAAAACTTAATCAAAACAGTTATCAGTGTTTAATATAAATACAACAAGTCATAAACTTAAATTAATAAATCTCTCAGGAAGATTACTTTTTGATATTTAAGGACTTTGAATTTAACCCTCACACAGTGCTATATGACAATCAGTCCTATGTCATATAAACTTAGTGTAGCAGAATGGAAATGTATTCCTGTCTGGTCTGAGCAGGCCTGTAGTCTCAGTCTCTTGATTACTCTGTGATCAGGAACCAATCATTGTCTGTGGGCACCCTATAAAGGCAGGTAGTAGTTTTCTGGGCACACCCTGCCTCCGTTCACCAGACTTCCGCAATTGCTGCAGGTATGGGTATAGTTTCTGTGCTGGTCCTCAGAGTGCTCTCATGCTGTTATGTTAGTGGTTTATGGTTTTATAGATCCCTCTGTGGTGACTCACCTCCCTCAGAAGTGATCTTCTTCCGCAAATTATGTTGCGTCTCGTAATAGGGTGTTTTTGTTTCTAGGTCCCTAGAACCTTACAGATGCTGCCTGATTGGTATGTAGCCCACTATGGTGCAGGTTCATCTCTTTTTTTTTTTTTTTTTTTTTTTTTTAAGTAGTTGTCATTCTTTTAATTTAATTTTTTCATTATGTATCACAGGACTGTGGGCCCTGTTCAGCATTTAGCAGCTTAACCCAGGAGCTGCTGCAGCAATTCTGGCCCACACTGCAAGAATGCTGCTGCTTTGCCTATAATTAGTGTTAACAATCATCATCTTTTGTTTGGTCGGGTCCGTTGCTGTGTTATGGGCTGGCAGTACCGTGACTAGTATTCTTTTAGCTGAGCCGTTTTAATGGTGTGTGTGTGCAGGGTTTTTTCTTTTCTTGTCATCGTTTGCTTTTTTTGCTTTTTTTAGGAGCTGAGCACCCACAGTGGTGGGGTTGGTGATTGTAGGTGGTGGTTCCACCTTTTTCCTGTGTGCTTTGTTCAACTGAGCATCCCTGGGTTTGACCCTGGATACACCTCCTACCTCCCCTCCACTGGTAAACCTCAGCCCTGAATTTTTTTTTTACCAAATTTTGCTATTAAAATAAAGAATTGATGTTTGGAACCACGTCTCTCGCTTCTTGGTGTAACGAACCTGATTGCCTTTTTGGGTTATTGATACTGGTCTGAGGTAACATTTGTCTCAGGGTGGTGTAGTTGTATTCTTGTGATTGCACTGGTTAGTGCCCTTCATCCCTATTCTCTTGCCACATTAGCACAAGAAGTAAGGAAATTTGTGATTTCTTTGTAACAATGCTTCTTGGCAATAAATCTTATACCGTTGGAGAGCCTGTTTATTTCCCTTTTAAATGTTGCCACATTTGTAAGGAACATGCATTTGTGGGATGAGCAGCTGAGTATATGAGTTGCGCCCATGAGAAATTTGCCAAATCTTCTCTGTTGTTGTTGCTCTGCTTCCCCCCCACCCTCTTCTCTCTCAACCAAACTGGTCAGGGCAGATGGCCACCTACCTAGAGCTGGGTTCTGCTTGACGTTTCTTCTCGTTAAGGGAGTTTTTCCTTACCGCTGTCACCAAGCGCTTGCTCATGGGGAATTGTTGGGTCTCTCTCTGTAAATTAAAGAGTGGTTTAGACCTGCTCTGTGAAAAGCACCCTGAGATGACATTTGTTGTGATTTGGCACTCCATAAATAGAATTGAAATGTCCTTTTTGTGCAAGATTACATCAGTCCAGTGGGCAGACCAGAGGATCTGCTGCCTGGAACTTTTATGTACTGTTATATCTGGGTCAGATGACATGGCTCACAGAAGGGCATTATGTTCTGGCCGGACTTGGTGCGTTCGACTCCTGTTTTGGCCCATCTCTAGAATACTAGGTAAAATATCTGACATAAACCAACACCTTCACTTTTTCTTAGCATTGATCATCCAGATACAGTGTAATTACTAGTTTGGCTGTACTAGATATTTGATCTATTCAGTAGATATATCGTTTTACCAGCCTATATTTACAGCCCTACTTTGCAAACTGGAAGAACTACAATTGTGGTGGTGATTTGTATCAAGCTGCATTGCATGTCTCTAGGGAATTGTAGCTTTTAAAAAAGTGTTTTTCCTAGAATTGTAAGTACTGAATTGAGAGTACACTTAGGAGTTTAAGAGGATGGTAAACATATTTCTTTAATCAGATTTTAAATATGTAATTAAATGGGTGAGAATTTTTAACCATATTTTACCATATTTTGACAGTGCCCCCAGTTGTTGACTACACTCACATGATAGCTGAAGTCAAGAGCTCTATAACAGTTGGTGTAGCATGTCTGGAGCCCCTTTTGTGGCTGAATTTATAAGCCTTCAAACATGCACTGAGGTCAAGGTTCAAAGGTCAGTATTTCAAAGCAAGACCCATGTAGAATCTTCATACTGACTGCCCTTCAACATGCCCTCATTGACTTCCCCTCAGCACTTGCCCTTGGGGGAATCCCCACTGCCATGACAAGTGTCGCTCCAGTTCTCTGAAAAACTCAACTGAACTTTGAGACTGACCCCTTTGAGGGCTGAGGGAGCAAGTGACCAATGATGGTCACTCAGTGCTGCAGATTAACTACTGTGCATTGCAGTTTCTCATAATTTCCACTGCTGACATCAGCAAGGTGCTGATTTACAATATTTAAAACAGATGTTATGTTTTGGAAAGAATTTGCTCGATATACTTGTAACATTTCTGTTCAATTTTCATTAGCATACAAAGATGTGGTGTTTGGTTTTTGCGATGTCTGCAATTCATAACCAAAAATAGTGTTAAGTAAATCTTTTTATCTTAGCAAAATGTCACATTCAGAAAAATACATTTCATAATAGCAAACCTTTATTTAAAGTTTTTATGAATTAAATGCAACAATCCATACAAACTATTCAGTGCTCTACAAACCCCAAAGACTTTGTTGGGCCTCAAACCATGCAGTCACACAAAGAAAGGCCTGCATGCAAGCCACAAAGCCTGATAAGGCTCCCATTGTCCATTTTGGACTCCATTTCCACTGATGCTTTGCAAATTTGGCACCTAGGTGCTAAACAGGAAATAGTCTCAACAAACAGTCCCTCATTAGCGGAGATGCTCCTGCACAGAGGAGCATCATGGTGACACAGCCTTGACATCACCATCCCTTTAAAAAGTGAACGCACCCTGAAGAACACGCATTCATTGTGAACTGAGCTAGGAGGAACTTTGTCCTTCTGTGAGTCAGCTGCGGTAACGCAGGTACCCCACACACGTGTTTTTCCCTCACTGAAGTCCTTCCCCTCGCTGAACGAGACGAGACTTCACCTGAACACCATCCCTGGATCCAAGAGAGACTGCTGCAACCAGCGCTCTCATCTCCTGCAGAAGGAAGAAATGGATTGTCGTCACAAAGACACGGACAACTCTAACCCGCTCTTCTTCAACTGAGTCAACTATTTTCTCCGCCGCACCGCCAAGAAACAGCTGCTGTGAGATCTGCCGACAGCGTGAGGACAGCACCGTCAGCATCTGAGCCGAGGAACTGAGCCGGACCGACAGACTTAACACACACCTTGCTCGCTTTCTGAAGTGACCAAGTAAGAGGCTTAAGTCTGGGCAGAGGCAGTGTTATTGTGTGTTAGTTTCAGCATCAATGCTGTTTAGCTTTTAGCTTTTTTAGCTATTACTATTGTTTTGTTGTGTGGATTGACGGACCGCCGAGTCCATTTGCTCTGTTTAGTTGTGTTCACCTTGCTAGACTGTTTGCGCCACCATGAGTGGTAAGTAAGTTGCTTTCTCGGTCAGAAACCAGACAACGTGCGTTACAGACTGCTGTCCGTACGCACGTTCTCTGTGGACAAAAGAACCACTTCTCTCCCTCTCACGGTTGCTTTCTCTCCTCCTTCTCTTTCGACTAACCCACACACTCGTGCACACACACATGCATCGACATCTTTTTATACATCTGATGGTCAGATAACGTTGGACAAAGCTTTGCTTTGTCTTTCCTTATCAGCCATCAGACACGTGTATTTTTATGGAATTTGGTGAGTGCAAGACGCTAACCACCAGGTGGCGCCATCTTGCTATTGTCTAAGACACTGCCGTACTTCCGCCATTCAGTTCTCGCGTGACATGACTTCCCCCCATAGTCACGTCCGCGTCCCATACCCACAACGTCATCACGTCAGGCCAAGTCGCCATCTTGTCACTCACACACACACACACACACACACATACATTCACCTGCATGCGTTCACCTTGTACATAGCTGTTTGTGTTTGCTTAGGTAGACTTAGATTTTAGAGTAGTAGTATACTGAATGGGGTATTTGTTTACTTTGTTAATTTTGCTAAGTTTAATAAATACTGTTATATCTTAAAGAGAAGTCTTTTGTCATTATTGTGTTTAACTTATTGTGAAAAGTGGCTGATTGAGGGAGTCAGAGCTCGAATTCATACCTTTGATGACCTTTTGAATGTTTATCTCTGATATTAACATTCTAGGTAAACTCTTTTATGAGACTACCTTGTTTTGGTTATTGGTCCTGGTTTCCGAGTGGTGCCCCGTAATTGTTAATTCATATTAATAATTCTATTAATTTTTATGATTAATTAACTCTCTGATAATTATTAATTATTGTTAATAACCAACCATACTCCTCACAGATCTGACAGTTTTGTCCCCCCATGTGAGGTTCTTCAACAGTTGGTGCCCTAATTATTGATTGATATTAATAGTCTTTTATTTCATAATGTATTATTTTATTTAAAATTAAATTATAAATTATGAATTAATTATAATTATTAATTCCTCCTTGTCTGCACCAGACAAGGAGGAATCAGAGCCAAGTTGACCACCACAGTGCTACTAATTTCAATGCAGATGGTCAGAGGGAGGAGGAGCAGCCTTGCCAGCAACAGGTGCACAACCCACAGCATCAGTGCCATGAGGAGCCACCAAGCACTGAACCCATGAGACAAGGAAGAGGGGAAGGGGACCAATTTGATGACTCAAAATCAAGTGGCCCAAAGCAATGACAAAGAGTCCTGGAAAACCTTTGACCAGAACCTGCACACAATCCTCGAGGGGTCACTACAAGGCAATGCAACCACTGAGCTGCACTTCTTCAGCAACATTATCTATGAGGAAGGCAAGGAGAGGTTTGGAGCGATGGTCTAGAGGGAGAACATCCCCAGGGAGATGGGGAGGCAAGAGAGGGGGATACTCAAGTTGGTGAAGAATAGGTGACTACTCAGGACTTCCAGGAGGAAGGCAAAAGAGAATGAGAAGGAGGTCCTGAAGGCACTCTGGGACCAGATCAAAAGCAGGCTTGCAACCCTGAGGAGAGTAGAGTGGATCTGGAAATGTAGAAGTAAGAAAGAGAAGGAGAGGGCAAGGTTCTCCCGGGACCCCTTCAAGTGTGCACGGAGTCTGCTGGTGGAGAAGAACAGGAAGTTGGAAGTCATTGAGCAGAAGCTCGAGGAGTACATCAAGAGTCAGCTTGGTGACCATGACAAGAACATCCCACTTGGCTTGCCAGGACATGTGCCTTGCCCTGCTGAACAGGCCTCCCGGTTCAACACCACACCACCCATAAGGGCTGAGATCAAGTAGGTGGTAGACAAGGCAAGATCTGCCTCAGCTCCCTGACTGAATGGTGTACCCTACAGGGTATATAAGAACTGTCCCATGGTGCTGAAGCTACCTGGGAGCTTGGGAGGCCCAAGCCATCCCATCAGAGTGGAGCAGAGCAGTGACCACCTTCATCCCAAAAGAACAAGATTCCTGCAACATCAACCAGTTCAGAGGCATCGACCTACTGAACATGGAAGGGAAAATCTTCTTCTCACTGGTGGCAAAATTAGTGACCAGTTACCTCCTGGAGAATAATTACATCAACACCAGCTGCCAGAAGGCAGGTGTCCCAGGATTCCCTGGCTGCATGGAACACTCAACCATGATCTGGGAGAAGATTCAGACAGCCAAACGTGGGAGGTCAGACCTCCATGTAGTCAGGCTGGATATAGAAAATGCCTCTGGCTCTGTCCCCCACCAGCTCATCACCTTTGCCCTGAAGTTTTTCCACATCTCATCCTGTATCCAGAACCTGGTATCAAATTACTTTGGCAGTGTCCATGTCTGCTATAAAACACAGGAGGGTACAACTGGTTGAAATCAACTTGAGAAAGGCATAGCGATGGGTTGCGCAATGTCTCCCATCCTTTTTATAGCAGCCTTCGAAATCATCCTGATTGGCGGGAGACAAATGGTTTGAGGAGTCAAAGCACAGTCAGGCCAATGACTGCCAGCCCTGTGGAGTTATATGGATGATGTTGCAAGCTTTCTCCAAACAGTGGCCTGTTCTGCTCAGCTCCTAAAAAGGCTTGAGGAACTCCTCGCATTGGCCAGGATGAGAATCAAACCGTCCAAGTCTCAGCGTCTCTCTATCCGGAAAGGAGCCAGGGGTGACCTTATCTCTTTCACGGTGGATAGAGAAGGGGTTCTGTTGCTGGTGGAGCAACGTGTCTGAAGCCTAGGAAGACTGTATACAGGCGATCTGTCGACAAATACATGGCTGCCATTGTCATGAAACAGCTTTCTGGAGGATCGCCAGAAGCCATCTTCCCGGGAAGTTCAAGGTGTGGTGCTACCAGTTCACTTTATCCAAGCATCTGATGTGGCCCCTGAAAATGTGCAAGATCACCACACCCACAGTACTGAGGATGGACTCCAAAGCCTGCAATTACATCTGTAAATGGTTGGGCCTACCTCGGAGCCTCTCCAGCATAGGCCTGTTTAGAGGGAACACACTTCAGCTGCCACTGAAGTCTATCAACCTGGGTAACAGACAAGAGAAGACAAGGCTCATATCAGAGCTGGGAGACTCGTCAGATCTGTCTGTACAGAACACCAAGGCCCCTGGTCTGAACCGGACACAAGTGGAGGGCAGAGCAAGCAGTCAACCAAGCCATCAGTAGGCTGAGGTACTGTGAGATTGTCGGCAGGACACAGTCAGGGAGGGCTTGCCAGGGGTGGGGAACAGCTCCCAAGATGTGGTCCAAAGCTACAAGGAAGGAGAGGAAGGAACTAGTGATCTCAGAGGTGGTCAGGACGGAGGAGGAGCAATATTAGATCAGAGCAGTCAGTTAGCAGCAGCAAGGAAGCAGGAAAACCTGGGAGGGAGTGGTCAACAGGACCATAAGTTGGACTGACATGTGGAGGATATCTCAAGCCAGGCTGAGCTTCCTCATTAGGGCCACTTATGACATTCTCCCAAGCCCCAGCAACTTGTGTCTGTGGTATGGTTAAAATTGTATGGCGCCACGACTGAGTCCTGCGGAAGCTGGCTGAAGTTCTGGACACATGCAGGCTAGAAGCAACCAGAAACCACCCATCAACACCGCAGTGGCTAATCCACTCCATCGGACAAGGAGGTGGGGCACAGATCATCACCTGGCTTTTTGTATCTTTATGATTCTTAGTTTTGGGATTTTATGTCAGCATGACATAGCCCATTCATTCAGAATCTGTTCTATTAGCTAATGCAAGCATACAAAGAATGTGTCTCTGCTAAGGGGTTAATTCAGGAGGCTGTTAACCTCTATGCAGCAGGCTAGTGGCTGAGAAAGAAGCAGGGTGAGGCAGTCAGTCTCCGCCTTCCCTGCAAGATGATATCTTGCCAGTTACCGTCAACCCACCCAGGTTTTGTGGGTGTGGCAGCAAGAGGGCACAGCGGATGATTATCTTCATCCTGATGTAGCAAACTTTTTACCTTTTATTCTCAAAGGGATGTTAATGTTAGCCAGTGTTACCTTACACTGCCATGATATCTCAACTTACCTAGCTAAATTTAGGAAAACTTTGTCAAACTCAGTTGGATCACAAGTCGTCACCTGATGACACAGAGACACAGAGAAGCAGAATAATAACAATGACAATAATAATAATAGAGATATGACTAGCAATAACAAACAGCAGCAATAGCCAGAGAAGGACACCAACAGGACTGCGCCACCAGAAGTAGATGGTAGAAATAGTGCAGCTCCTTCACAGTCAGCCTTGGTCACTGTCATTGCACAGAGATTTAGTGTCACAGGCGCACGGACAGATTTTTCACCCGCACCCCGAGTGACTGGCTCTTTAGGCTTGGCATGTTAGAGGTTGAATTTGAATGAGTCAAGTCTGTCTTTGAGTGTGATTAAGACTACTCAGAGTGCAAGGGCACACATTCACTTTAACCCTTGTCCTGACTCAAAGGTGCTTTCTCTCAAAACTATCCTGTTGCTGGCACTGACATCAGCTAAGTGAATTGAGCAACTAAGAGAATTGCATGCTTTGTCTGTGCATGGATCCTGCTTGCAGTTTTTTGATAATGGGAGGATGATGTTGCACCCTAACCCTGCTTTTGTGCCTAAGTGTCTCCTTATAGCTGCCCCACACTGGAGTTGCTTGTTTTTCAATCTCCACCTTTTGCAGAGGAGAGCAAGAGGTGGATTAATTCTCTCTGTCCTGTTTGAGCCTTATGCATCTATTTGGACAAGACTAAGGGATTTAGGAAGAGTAACCAGCTTTTGGTAACTTGGGCCTCTTTTCACAGAGGAAAGGCTCTTGCCATTGTCTGTCACACTGGGTGGTGGAGGCTTTAATTTTGGTTTATAAGAGGGGTATGTCACCTCATGGGCTCTGTTCAGGGGTATTTATGTGCCACTGCTAGTTGGGCATCCCCACACACATTTATTCGGTTTTACCACCTGGACATGATGACACCTTCATTGGTGCACTCAGGCCTTAGTGTGGGTTCATCTTAACTGTGTGCTAGCCCATG
Source organism: Thunnus albacares (assembly GCF_914725855.1). Classification (NCBI taxonomy): domain Eukaryota; kingdom Metazoa; phylum Chordata; class Actinopteri; order Scombriformes; family Scombridae; genus Thunnus; species Thunnus albacares. Next base: position 1,123,811 of record NC_058113.1, read on the forward strand.
GGGAGAGTATGTGGTGTTGACCTTTTTGGGTCGAGGTGTTATGGGCTTCAAAGCATGCAATTCAGGAGTGGGCCACGTCTTCCATAGTGAGATACTGAGTGAGGTTTGAAAGGGAATGTTTGTTTTCCAGGGTAACCCCAGTTCTCTGAAAACCAAGTGAGGTATCTCACAGCACTGCCCTGCTTACATGTTTAGGGTACATGGAAGAAATAGGCTTGGGAATACCATGTGGGAGGCCATGAGTGGTTATAAAGGGGGACAGGCTGGCCTGTGCAACTCAGATGATTGGTCTGTCCTCTTAAAGACATGGTGGCAGTGGCGCTTCTGTAATTGGTCATACAAGAAGTTTTCAGAGAAGCAGGGTTACCCTGGTAACTAAACATTTTGTGGTCACAAAAAAAACATTTCTTATTATTTTGTGATCTCAGCATACTGATCTGTTGAAATCACTGTCTTGTGATCATGAAATAAGTGTTTTATGATCACAGTTTAACAGATGTTGCGATCAAGAAATAATCCTTTCGGTAGTGTATAATGCAAATAAAAGACAAATGGCCCAACAGTTCATTATATTTTGATCAGTGTGTATCATGTCCCTGTAATATTAAACAAAGTTTTGTTTAATATTACAGGGAAAGTCTTCATTTATATAAACATGTCCCAGTAAGCAATTTGGCACTGAATGAAACAAAGCAGTCAAAAGAAAACTGGGTTGTAGCTGCTACATGCACCACCAATTAGTGAATTAAGCACATGGGTATTTTTCATTTTGGTAAGTCCAAAGCTGCTTTAAAAAAATCTTAAATCTTCAGCTTGCATGGCAAGAAAGATGAGTTGTGTGTTGGAACTATTTCTTGATAACATTGTAAATAACATTGTATCTATTTGCCTACTACTTCTTTGCAGCATCTCCAAATATACAGTACCAGTCAAAAGTTTGGACACACTTTCTGATTCACTTGTGTCCAAACCTTTGACTGGTACAGTATGTCAGTTGCCAGATGCAGATGGTACCAATCCTGGTAAACTTACCGTGATGTAAAGACTCCAGGAAGCTGTGCACAGTCACTGCACCTGCCACCTCCCTCCCCTAAACCACACATTTTATTTTTACATTTTTATTTGTGTATAGATTTAACAAATAAGGTCCTGCATGTTAATTAGTGAAGTTTAGAGGTGTTGTATTTTAGCTCCTTGGAAAGGCTAGCTGTTTCTCCTGCTTTTATCCAATTTCATTTTTAACATAATTTATTTTTTTAATTTGTTTTTTAAACTTGACTTAACGAACCACACAAGAATTCCAATGCATATGTACCTTGTGTCTGTGCAAATGGCAATAATGAATCTTGACTCTCAGTCTTTATGCTAAGCTAGGCTAACCATGCCTGATTCCAGCTCTGTACTGAACACACAGACATGAGAATGATATCCATCTTCTCTGTCTACTACTTATATGTTATGATCATGAAATGTATGTGCCACATTTTGTTTGAAGTTGCATTTAGCCATATATTTGGACAACAGCAAAGTTTTCTCCACCATGTAGCACAGGATGATGTGTCAGCAGAGATGCACAGTTTGTCAGGGTGGGTGAAGCCCAAGGGCCCACAGACAAGTGCAGAGGTGTTGGGTTCATATTGGAGCAAGTGTCTGCATGTCCAGTGAAGGCTGTTATTTCAGATGTGGAATGAGATATGTTTCACATGCTACACTCCCAAATCATCATTCTGAAGAGACTTTTTATTCTCTCCTTGCTACATCTTGTGTTTGGTGTTTCTCAGTCCAACAGAGTGCAACCCATAGAGCTCATCAAGGGTTCATATATATCTATTTATATTAGATTTAATCTTTTAACCCAAAGATCTATGCTTTTCGTTGGCTGAGAACGCAGAAGTACAACAGCTTTGAGTGGCAGCATAAAACCTGAAAACGACATGAACAGCATAAGATGTGAAATGTTGATAATATATGACTCACACATTGAACTACAAAGACAAAAACAAGAAAAGAAAAAAATAAATGAAAACTACAAAAACATACATCTACTCGCTATATTAGAGTGCTGTTCCAGAGTGACAGTTCTTTTGCCATGCAATAAACCTAGACTAAGTACAGACAGTGGCTTGCAGAGAGCACATTAACCAGAAAACAGCCAAAAGTTGAATTCTGGCCTAACTTATAACATTACGGTTATTGGCTACAGCTGATATAATTGGCAAAAGATAAAAATTAGACATCTGATTACCTGAATGTTATAATAATAATATCTGAATGTGATAATGTGCTCTTGGGCACTGCCATTTGTACCTGTTGCTTCTGTTTGCTCCACGGCTACTGTCAGATTTTTTAAAATTATATGTTGTCAGATATATGAAGATTGCTGCACACTTTTTTTTCTAACATAATGTGTAATCTTTGGTCTGACTGGAGTCCAAGTCATGTGATTTGAGTCCACACATCTGAATTTTGAAGTTGAACAAGATCATGGTTTGCAAGCCTGATGGCCACTGACTGGGTAAACAGAGAGGTCTAGCACTACATGGACTACATGGTAGTGCTGAATGCAAGTTGAGTCACAAAAACTATCCAGTGTATGAATTCCTGTCTGCATCTCTTTTGGTTTGTTTGTAATATGTCTGCATTCTCACCAAGCCGAGCAGAAACAAAAGGCAAGGATCATTTTTTCCTGTTCTGGACCAAATGAATTGAACTACAGTGTGAAAGTGACATAAATGACATGGACCAAGGAGTTGGTCTAGGGAAACTTTTACCGGATGGTGGTGCAAGACAAAAGATCAATTACTGTATCTATAACATGTTTCATGGCAGTAGTTGTTCAAGTTCATTTTTCTTGGTCAAAGACAAAAGGACACATATTCTATAACATTGCCAACCACACTGCTGAGAACTGTTTGACAAAATGCCAAAGGACCAAAGACTGGCTGATTTTCTGAAAAGTTCAGGGCTCACATGTAATGTACTCTAGTCTACCTGGCCTCTGTGTGTTTTTTTTGCTTTACACCCATCCATATATTTTTAGTTTCTGTCTTTTTTCCTTCATCATTGTCCTTTCTCACTCCTTCTCTATCTCTCCTAAACCCTGTCTTCCTCCTCCCTTCCTCTCTTTCTTTCTCCCTCTTTTACTGATAAACAGAGGTGGAGTGGCGGGAAGGAAAGGCCACAGGCCAGGAAACCATTGTGGCTCAGTCAGGGAAACTTTTGTACTTGAGGCAGGAAACTCTTGTGAATATAACTGTCTTTATGAGCTGTTTTAGGGTGTAGAGAGTATGTATTGTTGTTTTCCTCTGACCCCTGAAAGTCTTTTGTCAAGCAGACTTCAAACAGCTGGTACAATGTTGTTGTAAAATGTGACATGTGGAAAGTGGTAGTTTGTTTTGCTTGCATATTTTCGTTTCAGTTGAAGTATAAAAACCTCTTAATGTGTTGAGAGCTGTGGTGAAATGTAGCAACAGTAAGTACATTTACAAGCACTGCACATAAGTACAAATGTACTTTATTTTATGCCACTACCATTTATTGATGTGAACATTTTCAGTCACAAGTTTTCAGCATTTGCTGCATCAGTGAGCATAGTTTTTAAGAGATGTCTGGATCTCTTTTAGCTCAAGGCTAAGCTCCCAAGAAAGTCACAATAAGAACATTTTCAGAATACTGTAGGCCTACAGCGCGCACACACATACTCATATATATATATATATAAAATTTGGCTTTGGTGACCTCTTCAATTTGAACATTTCTACATATTAAAAGCAATGGCTTCATTTTTCTCCTTCTTGTTGTGGATACTGTTATACTTTTAGCTCTGTTTGCATTTAACACTGTAAAGTCATTTGATAGACATTTGTGTGCCTTAGTTTGTGAATCTGCTTTTGCTGTGATTGTTGTGTCATCTGCTAACATACATACATTTAGCTAAAGCCAAAGGAAGATCATTCGTATAAATGATAAACAACAACGGTCCGAGGCAACTCCCTTGTGGGATGCCCCAAGTAAGTATACAAGGTGAAGAGTAGGAACCATTCACATAGATAGATTGCTTTCTGTTGCTTAAGTAGGTTTTTAACCAGTTAATAGAATGTTTATTGAAACCATAATGAGTTAAGCAATGTTGTATGGTCAATCAAATGTAAAGCTGCACTGAAGTCGATAAAAAGCAGGGACGCAAATTTTCTTGATCAAGAGCCACTCATGTGTCATAGTTAACTTAGTGATGAGAGCAGGCTGATTGGACAGCTGTTCCATGCAGTAAAAGGGATTTTTGGAACAGGGCATCTTTTTGCATGTTTCCCCTCTGTAGGAAACTTTCCTTGTTGCAGAGATAGGTACATAATCTGTCTGTCTATTGCTCCTATAAACAATTATTTTGAGACATGGTTTTTCATATCTGACCTCAAGTTTTGTATCTTTGTCCCAAAATGATCAGCAGTGTATTTAGTGATATATTCTTCTGGTTTAATTTTGATGTCATTTTGATGACATTTCTAGCAAGAAATGTGCATTTTATTTTCATTGTTCAGTGAATTTATATGATGTTTAGTTTGTTAGTTATCATGAAGGTTTTTTCAGGTCTTGCTAGAAAATTGTAGGAATGCAACGTTTTCTGTCGTTTCTATGGTGGTTGCTATGGATACTGCCGTCACTGAAACCTTTGCGTTGTGTAGTTGTCTGAGCTGTTATGTTATTTTATTATATTATTTATATTATTTTAGAATGCAGAAATTAATTGAATTTGAAATCCAGAATTTGAAGCTTTGCAATTGGCTGAACGGAGGAGCTACCGCCCAGAAGTATTTCCTCACTGTTACTGTATTAAGGTTTTCTTTTAATGATATTTTTAATATTTCTCAACACAAAAACATGAAAGTGTCTTTGATAACTCAACAATAGAATAGGTTTATCTTAAGGCCATCCGTTTTAATTATTTCTTTCGGTTCTGACAAATAAAGGGTTTTTTAGTCACTTTTTGACAGCGGAAGGCTATGGAAAAGCATTGTGTTGTGGGTGGGTGTGGTACATTTGTTTTTGGTTGTCTGCCATCAGTTGGCCTGTCCATTGCAACCCGAATCCAAACGCCACTATCTCTGTTAAGAAAAGACGTTTTACAGCCTGTGATTTTAAAATGTAAAGTTCCTCATTTAATTTTATATTTCCAAGAATATGTGGCTGAGGATATTTAATATGAAATCATCTTTCTTAAAAAATAGTCTTCCTCAATTAATATTGAGCCACGTCATTCTATAAAGCACCACCGTCACTTTCATATATTTCATCAAACTGGACTTTACATTGTGCATTGCATTCAACCTCCACTGTCACATAATTGAACTATTTATGCACATATCACATTTAATTTTTGCTCTTGTCACCTTCATATATTTCACACACTACTTTGTCCATAGCACAGTCCATATTTCCTTTGTACAGGTAATATTTCATTTCAAGTCTTGTATCCCATTTCAAAACCATTACTGTTCCATTCTGTAAATACATTTTAAAACATTTTAAATTCAATTTTAATATTACTTTGTTTATTTCATTATTATTATCACCTTATTTTTGTCTATTTTTATTCTTCTGTGTTGCATGTTTTTGGATACATTCTTTGTCTGCTTACATTGGCTGATAAAACAGTTTCTGATTGAATGGGCTACTGTATGTCATGCTGACATAAAATCCCCAAACCAAGAATCATGCATGCATGCATTGGAATTTAATGGAAATGAGTATGGGTTTATATTTTCAGTCCTAAACCTAACTCTAACCCTAACCCAAGCACTTCAGGCCTTCCTCATGCCCTAGATTGTCAGCAGTATTGTAATATCTGAAGGTGACTGATTTTGGTCATTATTTTCACTAAAATAGAAAAAAAAAAAAACAAAACAAAAATAATCAAAAAGCTTCATTTTATATACTGGTCCTTCAAAGTGCTCTCTGAAACTAGGCCTGGGATGGTTTGTGTCCATGAAATGAGAAAATTAAAACTTTCTTGTAGTACAAAACCAAATACATTGTTGGACAGGTCTCGACCTGGAGAGTAACATATGTCAGTATGAAGATTCTACTATTCTCTTCTTGAAATACTGACCTTTGAACCTTGACCTCGGTGCATGTTTGAAGGCTTATAATTCAGCAACAAAAGGATGTCTTCAGACATGGGACCATCTGTTATAGAGAGCTCTTGATCTCAGCTATCATGTGAGTGTAGTCAACAACTGGGAGCACTGTCAAATATGAGTAAAATATGGTTAAAATTCATTTACACTCATTTAACAATTAAATATTTAATATCTGATTACATAAATGTACCATGTCCTTAAACCCCACAGTGTACTCTCAATTCAGTATTTACAACTTCAAATTCAAGGAAAAATTCATAGAGCTGTGCCATGCAGCTTGATACAAATCAGCACCATATTTGTAGTTCTATGTTAAGAAAAAGTAAAGATGTTGGTTTATTTAAGATATTTTAGCCAAAAAAGGAGCCAAACACGCCAAGTGTATGTGTGTGTGTGTGTGTGTGTGTGTGTGTGTGTGTGTGTGTGTGTGTGAATGGAGTGGGTTTGGGGAACTCAATGACCCAGCTCCACACAAAAATCTTAATCAGTTTGGAATACATTCAGTACTTAAAAGTAAATAGCATATATAATAATAAATAAAAGTTTTGTAGTGTGACACAAAGCGGAATTTCTTCGTCTCCATAATAACAGTTGATGAAGCTCATGGCTTTAAGCTGATGGCCTTAACATTAACCTATCATATTGTTGAGTTATCAAGGATGCTTTTGTGTTTTTGTGTTGAGAATGTTAAAGATATCACATTGACAGTGAGGAAAATACGTCTGATTGGCAAGTCCTCTGGTCAGCCAATCGCAAAGCTTCAAATTCTGGATTTCAAATTCAATTCATTTCTCCACTCTAAACTCTACTTTTTAAAATTAAAATAACATCATCAAACAGTTACATAACATAACACAAATAACATAACAGCTTGGATAACTACATAACGCAAAGACAATGATTCAAACAAAATACAACTACATGGTTTCAGCAACAGCAAGATCCATAGCAACCACCATAGCAACGATAGAAAACATTGCATTCCTACAATTTTCTGGCGAGACCTGAAACAACATCTGTAATAACTAACAAACTAAACATCATATACATTCACTGACCAAAGATTATGAAAATAAAATGCACATTTCTTGCTAGAAATGTCATGAAAATGCATTTTAATGCTGAAAGCTGTTATTGTGAAATTAATACGTTTTGCACTGTGGACCAACATAGCTATTACACATTTTGATGTGAGACTGGGTTGCATCAGAAACCAGTTTGAACCTGGCTGCTGCAGCTTTTGCTTCATGTCTTTCAAATATTGCATTCTTTTCTTAGCTGATTTAAAGAAAAGACAGAAAATAACATTTTCTGCTATATTAACTGTTTCTTAGTAATAATCACTGCTGAAGACTGGATATGCTAACACCATGAAGCACACAAATGGATAAAGATCTTTGATCTAAATCCACCTTTAAGGTAACATGGCTACTGTTTAAGTATGGATAACCTGTGTGAGATTCCAAACCCTCAGCCGAAGTGTGTTAGTAATGACATGATGAGCTTTTGCCCCACTGTAACTTTTTAAACCAGCAGCAGTAACTTGTGTTTTAAGTTTTACAATGCAAATATCTCAGTTTTCTAAATGTATCTCCCAGGCGTTTCTATGATGTGATTTCTTTTCAGTCTACTGTTGTTTGATTTTTTAAATCATTAACAAAAATGTATTACTTATAATGAGCCCCTTTCTCCTGAAACTGGGTGCGAACACACATGGGTGTCATTTTTGCACCTGGTAGTGCAAAATCAGGTGCAGGTCAGAAAAAAGTTTACCTCCTTAAAGTACAGTGAAGTTCCAGCACACAAAGACACGTCACCGCAAATGTGATGTTACTGGGAGATGTAGACTGGTAGCCAGTACTGCAAATATTTTGATTGCATATTGTGATTGCAAGTGGCAAAACATAAACATAAGACACTTAATTGTCATTGTAGGCATACAACAAAATTACATTTGGTAACTCTCAGTGACCAGCAGCAATAGAGGACAAGATAAAAATAAGCTGTAATAATTCTCTTTACAGATAAAAACAATTTGTGCTTTTGATGTTGTGATATTGTGAATATTGTCTTTTCTATGTATGAAAACTTGGACAGTTAAAACCAAAACTATAAGTGAGGAAATATGTTTCCTATAATTTGAGTGGATCAATCCTTTTACTGAAAAACATGGATTTTAGCTAAGATAAAATCTTTCAACATGAAAACAGATTTTATTTTATTTTTTATTTTTTTTTAGTTTTTGGGCATTTCAAAATTTGCATGAAAATGTTCTTTACAGTTGGATGACAACATGATCTTTCTCTCTGTATGTGTGTGTTTATGTGTGTGTGTGTGTGTGTAACAGAGCCAGGATGACATGGGAGAAGGAGAGAAAGCAATGTGTGTGTAAGTTAGTGTGTTTAATATACAGTCTGTTGAGTCACTGGTCATCCATAGGGACTGCTGTCTGTGCCATGACTCCCACACTTCCTTGTTGTTCTTCGTCTGCGCTGGGTTTTTCTGGCTCTCCATGATAAGAACTGACATTTACCACCACAGGCACCGCCCCCCTCCCTCCCCCCCAATCCCCAACTCCCCCACCCTTCTGTTCCCAGACAGGGAGACAATGTGTCGGGGAAGTTATGGCACCCAACCCCTACTTTAAAGAGCATGCATACTGCAGATTCCTCCTCCACGGATGGTCTTCATCGCTTCATTTTCCCCTCGTCTCCCCACCCTCCTCATACCTGCTAGATTATCGCCTTCAGTATGAATGTTACAGATTTTTCACATTCTTTCCCCCTCGTTTTCATAAGGCTCCGGAAAAGGAGCCTGGAAGCTGAGTCTGGAATATGCCGCTGCTGGTAACCAGACGCTTCAGATGGGAATTTCTCCGTTCTTTTTTTTTTCTTTTCTCCTTTTGTGTATCTGTGTATGAGTGGGGTTTTAACCATGCTAGCAGCTCTAGATTGCTATGAAATTTAGTACAGACATTCATGGACCCCAGATGATGAATCCCACTGACTTCACTGATCCCCAGAGTTTTCCTCTAGTGCCACCAGCAAACATTTTTGGCTTTTAATGAAATATCTCAACAACTATCAGATGAACTACTATGACATATCATACTTCCCAGATGATGTATCCTAACAACTTATGATCCACTAACTTTTCTTCTAGCATCATCATGTTAACATTATCATTGTGAGCATGTTAAAATTTACCTAAAAGCACTATCTCACAGACCTCTTGTTGCTGTAGACTCTTAATCTTATTTTTTGTAGTTATAAAGAGCCTGTAAACTTGTGATCTGGAACAATCTGAAAGGAAGGGATAAAAACAAAAAAACAAGAGAGACTCTAGGAAGACTGAAGCTGTTTGAGAAAGAAGGCCATGGCAAGGGCCAGTATGTGTTTGTGTGTACTGTTTGAGACTGTTCAGTATATACATTGGCAAGCCAGTGGATGATTCCAGCTCTGGCCTCACTTGCACTGTGGGGCTGGTTTATTAAACATCACAAAAACAGCAATAAGAAGCCTAAGGCGTATAGAGGGACTCAACACAACAACACAGCACAAGCTCAGGGATCCTCAGGTCACATGTACATTGCTCTGAGGGGGGATGGGAGCTCCAGGACAACATGTGTATGAGTTTAAATGTTTGGTCAATAAACTGCCGATACATTTCTGAGTCCCACAGTCCTCTTGCACACTCATACATGGGCTGCATGTGTGGGGATTTATTTGATTAGTTTTACATGTCAAAATCAATAAAAGAGGAAATTATCTCTTGTTTCAAATTGCAGCTTGCATGTTGCAACAGCTACAAAGTATCACATCCATCATCATCATCATTACTTTTTTACTTACTAGATATTGAACACTGGTGCAAAATGCCCATTAGCACCAGCTTCAGTCTGACTATGGTATATTATTATATATTATTATTATGTTGAACCAATGTGTATGCTTATGTGTTTGTGTGTGCATGTGTGTGTGCTGGTCTCCTATTAGTGTGGCTGTGATAAGTAGTCTCAGTCTGTGTTTGAGGGGTCTGTACATCATCCGCTGCAGTGCACCAGGATAAACTTTGACCTCCTCACTTCCTGTTAAACACCCAGTCACAGAGACTCTGTTCTTGACACCGGCTCTGGTCTGGAAATGTGTGTTTGTGTGTGTGTGTGTGTGTGTGTGTGTGTGTGTGTGTGTGTGTGTTGAACATGAGCTGTGTCTGAAATCACCCTCTATTTCCCACTTTTTATTTGAGTGTTTGAATTTTGAGTGTGTAAATTTTTATGGTGCCCTCAAAAATTCCGCAATGGAACACGAAAAGTAGTGTCCATGGCATGTACACTATTTTCTGCTAACAAACCCACTATGAAATTTTATAGATGTGAAAACTATCACTGTGCAACTCTACCCCTCCCTCACCTCCATTTAGACTTAGTCTGGCAACCTGAATTGGTCTTTGCATTGTTCAGACTGGAATAAGATCCAAATCCTAATCAAAACAAATAGCTGGAGACATGTCTCAGTCTGGATCAGAGCACAGTCAGCTGTCTGGGACTGCAGCCTGAAACATGGCTGCATATATCAACCTCTCTGGGCACTGATGCTATCTGTTGTGACAGCGGATTAATGGGAGTGAAATCTTCTTCCCATCCTGGCTAGTCCTGATTTTCTTTCTCCCTGTTCCTTCCTAGTCCTGCATCTACTTCTGTTGTTTCCAGTACTAACCAATCCCAAACTATTACGAAGCTTCCACCCTCAGATCCAGGGTAAATCTTAACACAATACACAAGTCTGTTAAGTGTTAAAAGATCAGTCTGGTCTTATTCTATATTTATATTGTCATCAAATCCCACAAAAAGACCAAAACCAGCAATGTATTAGTCCGTATCTCAATACTTTCTGACTTTTTTACTGCATTAGTCTGTCTGTAGATTCACATGCCTGGTAGTTTTTGGACAACTGTGGAGTTGTATGGCACAAAGGAATAAGACTGTATATCAGGATGGATACTCACACAATACTTGTTAGTAGATCAGTTCATTGTTGGTTTAGGTCTTTTATGATAAGATTTGTTCACAACATGAAAAACATAGAATATCACAAGATTCAATATTCACTAGAAACTGGCCAGTTGTCAAAAAAAATGGAACTGTATGTTTGCCATGCATCTTACATCAGCCACCACCGCAGATGGGTTAACACAGCCCAAAAACTAAATGCCCAAATCTGACTAACCACTTCACCCCTGTCCTAAGTTGTTACATCTTACATTGTTTTAAGCGGTTAATATCCTGTCATTATCTAGCAATCGCTAATTAGACCAAGTAAATCATGCATGATTTCATGAGTCTTAGCAATGACCCCAACGATGGATACCACCATTATCCAGGTGTTGTTTGTTGGATATTTATGCTTTACGAATGAATGAATGAATGAATTCACTGAGGATTTAAACACAATAAAGCCCAAAGACTTACTTCCATTGTGGTCCTGTAGTATAACACTTAACACACCACAAGATAAAAGCAAAACAACAAAACAGCAAGTGAAGACAGTGCAATCAACAGTGGAGGGGTAGCTATGTTAACATCGTCAAGTTTTCTTGATCATAAAAAGTTGGAATCAAAATTGGATATGGTATTTTGTAACCATTCCTTTAAGGCCACTTTAAACAAGTTCTTTGAAACACTTAATTTAAGAATTGTGGGCAGATTATTCCACTGTACTGCTGCACTGTAGAGAAATGTGTTTTTGCCCATTGAAAAGGTATGAAGTCTGCTGAACTACTGTAAAGTAGATGATTGTCTCTTAGTAGTGAGAAATAATTAATTAAGTGCTTTGGTACCATATTTATCAGTGTCCATCCTCACACAAAGCCCTCCACCATTTTGATTTCTTTTAATTGTATAGCTTCTAATTCAATTTCTGAGTTGTTCACAGAGTATGATGACGATGGCTTTCAGATATAAATAGAAGAAAACTGGGAGGTTTTGAGTGTCCAGAATGAACTTGTCATCCATTTTACATTTGCCAAGCAGAGCTACTGTTCATGAAACCCAGAGATCTGATTGAATCTGCTCCAAACTGTAAGACGCAAAAATGTAGTGTTAGTGTTATCCCTGTGAAGCCAGACTGTTCACATACCCTACACAAAGAGCCAGGAGGTGTGTGTGTGTGTGTGTGTGTGTGTGTGCGTGTTTGTGTGTTGCTGGTTCCCATGCTGTGGTCTCTCCCTCCTCTCTCCCCCTCCCTCTTTCTTTCTCTCTCAACCCAACCAGTCAAGGCAGATGGCCGCCCACCTAGAACCCAATTCTGCTCGAGATTTCTTCCTGTTAAAGGGGAGTTTTTCCTTGCCGCTGTCGCCAAGTGCTGCTCATGGGGGAATGTTGGGTCTCTGTAAATTAAAGAGTATGGTCTAGACTTGCTCTATATGAAAAGTGCCCTGAGATAACTTATGTTGTGATTTGGTGCTATTTAAATAAATTGACTTGACTTGACTGTGGTCAGTGTTCACACAGAGTGTATGCTAACTTGCTGACAATAAAGCAGACATACACCAGCAGCTTTACACAAACACACACCCACGCATGGTGTCTATCACACACTATCCCATACCCTCCCACACACATACACACACACACTCAAAATGCCTAATAACTTGCAATGATGTTTGGGTTTGTTTATTTTTTCATTTAAGAGGTCCCTTCTTTGAGATGAAACAGTGATGTGAGAGTATATCAGTCTTTTTGACCTAAATATTTTATCCCCACCCAAGTTGAAACACACAGTGAAAACTTCCTCGCTGCTCTTTATGTTTAAACAAAAACTCTGCTTCCGCATAAAACTGGCAGTTGTAAAATAAATGTTGAAAAAAAATCATTTGTTATACTGTAATTTTCCTACCCACCAAATATAGCTCTTAGTGGTTGAACAACCTGTTTGCTTATGGGATAAATAGATTACAGAATAGTGTATGCTAAAATAAGTATAGTGACATTCTTTATTTTTCTAATTATTACTAAATCCCATGTTTAGAGTCAAACAAACAATGAATTGATCAAGCTAAAATTATGCTTCTCCAAAGATACAAATAAACCTCTCTGTGAACCTTCACAGAGAAGGGTGTTATGGGTAATGTGGATTCATCCGCTGCTGGAAATAGTCCCCACCAAATGCACTATTTCCTCCTGTTTGAGTAACATTTGATAAAAACTACAGTAACCAGCTGTTTTAGTAAATTACTTAAAGGATAATTCTGGTTTATTTCATCTTGGCATATTTCTCATAATTGTGTCCATTGTGACTCTATGGATCATGTTAACTTTGTACTCAACATGTCCATTATACAAATTCAGGGAAATCAGGACTGTGCAAAATGACGGAACAAATTGGAACAAGCTATGTGAGCCTCCTACAGCTTTCCGAATAAACATGATTCCTACATGAATAATTTTAAACACTCGTCTCTTAGTCAGAATGAAAGTAAACAGAGTAAATAGTTGCCTGGCTAACAGCCTAACAGCTAACTGCATAAATATCTACATCCAGGGTAACCCCTTAAACATTAGCCTGAATATTTCTAAACAATATGATTTAGTGTTATCAGTAAATAGTTTCAGCAAGTAACTCTCCCTAAAACCACGTGTCCTTTTCGCTTTTCAGTGCGTGTATGGATTTAACAAACGAGATATATCATGTTAACAAGAACTTTAAACTCCAGACTCCAGCTCTGTACTTAATGCATAGACATGAGATTGATATCGACATCTCATCTCATTCTCATAAAGAAGGCAAATGAGCCTTTTTCCCCAAATGTTGAACCATTCTTTGAACTACTAAACCATATCAGTGTATTCTTTTTGTTATTTTTTATTGTCACATACTCATATCTTTTTCTTCTTTGTACGGTATGCAGTATTTTCTTTACTGTAAACACACATTTTAAATTTCCCTATTTTTCTCATTTTACTTTCCCTCATCACCTTATCTCTCATTTTCCTTTAATATGCTCCAGAAATACTGAATTTTTCAGCTGCATTATTTATGTTTTAATTGATTTCCCTTTCCACAATGTTACTCATAATTATTCTACATATATTTCTACATTACCCCTACCCCTACCTCTTCCCATGCCAGCCATACATCAGTACCCTCTGCACACTCCTGTGCCCCCCTCTGCCAGGTCGTTGGGTTTATCCCTGGCTCGGCTCGTCATACTGATGGACAGGGACAGTTGGGTTTCCTGGCTCCAAATCAAGGCCAGTGCTCGGCCTGAGAGACAACGCTCCATTCAATAAGGGGGTCCATTCCACAGAGGAGAGCTGGGAGTTATTCAATCCACTGCTGCAGCTCTCACATGGCCCTACCCAAACAACACACACACACACAGAAAAAGAGGGGGAGAGAGTCACATACGCTTACAAACAGAGGCACACAGCTTCAATGCACGCACATTACACACAGATCAAGATCAAGTAAAATAGAGGTTGGCAGAGCTACAAAGATATCATATGTGAGTGTGATCTGAGTTTTCATCTGTCTCATTTAGATGAGTATCAGGATCCTAAAACAATAAACAGCAGCTATGCTGGGTTCACAGAGGAAGATACACATCCCCTCAGTTCCACAGATCCCCCATTCGGCTCTGGCAGCAGCTATTTATCTGCATAATGATGCAATCATCTCATTTAAGGCAAATTTCATGCAGAAATACTTTCTGCATTACTGTCATTTGGCTTGTGCCAGACCAATGCAATAATCAAGAGGAGGCCAA